>NC_091217.1:2735336-2755336 GCF_040958095.1 Procambarus clarkii | reverse complement strand
CTATCACCTGAGGACCACAAAGAATATTGTGCGAGGAGCCTATGCCACGCTTTCTAACCTCAGAATTGCTTTTAAATACATGGATGGCGATATACTAAAGAAATTGTTCATGACTTTTGTTAAGCCAAAGCTAGAATATGCAGCAGTTGTGTGGTGCCCATATCTTAAGAAGCACATCAACAAACTGGAAAAAGTGCATAGACATGCTGCTAAGTGGCTCTCAGAACTGAAGGGTAAGAGCTACGAGGAGAGGTTAGAGGCATTAAATATGCCAAAACTAGAAGACAGAAGAAAAAATGGTGATATGATCACTACATACAAAATAGTAACAGGAATTGATAAAATCGATAGGGAAGATTTCCTGAGATGTGGAACTTTAAGAACAAGAGGTCACAGATTTAAACTAGCTAAACACAGATGCCGAAGAAATATAAGAAAATTCACTTTCGCGAACAGAGTGGTAGATGGTTGGAACAAGTTAGGTGAGAAGGTGGTGGAGGCCAAGACCATCAGTAGTTTTAAAGCGTTATATGACAGAGTGCTGGGAAGACGGGACACCACGAGCGTAGCTCTCATCCTGTAACTACACTCAGGTAATTACACACACACATATATATTTTATATATTATATATCTACTTAAAAATGTGACATTTGTAAATGAATAAATAAAATTAAATATTGACTGCTCTAGCAAAAAATAATACTACTATACTGAGAAAACTGAACCACCATTTAACAAAGCAAAAACTAAGAATTATGTAAACACACAAGTATCATTATAATAATATACAAGACAAAAGAATTGAAGATATTCATAGTGACACCAATCCATACACATCTCTACTAGATTGGATCATAGAAACCTGGCATTGTACTATGCCACTACACTACAGCAAAGCATCCACAGTAGTATCTCAGATACTTCAGAGACTAGTCCATAAGCAACCACACCAGCCATCTTTACCCTATTAAAATTTAATCTAACACAGACCATGAAGTTTCTTTACTCTGGTATATCATTACATGTGCAGACAATTTATCACAATAACGTGGGTTAAGATATGATGACCAAGCCACACACCAGAAGATGATGAGACGCAACATTTTGGTCCTTTCTGGACCCTTATCAAGTCAATTGAGAATTGACAATTATTACAATCAACTTAATAATAGTCTAGGATGGACTGAAATGATGCCGTCTCCTCCTCTTCTGGTGTGTGGTTTGGTCATTATATCATTACATTCTCTAAAACCTGCCATTGCAGATCACTTTTTTTTACTTTCTGAGAGAAAAAAAAAAAAAAAAAGAGATAAATCCCCTAGCTCAGTCTTTTCCCTCTACACGTAGTACCATACCTTACTAGCCTCCTCACTTCTGATATCTGGTGACACATCAGATATTGTATTGGATTTACTGGTTTCAACAGACACTTCATATGTGGAAGTCTTGCGTCGCTTAGGCAGAGGTTCAGGCGTTTCTTCTGCTGTGCTCTCGGTCTTTTTTTCAATTTCAAATGTTGCTGTGCGCCGACGCCTGGTTATTTGCCCATCATTCTCAACAACTTAAAAATATAAAATGGTTACAATTATTAGAACCTTCAGCTCAACAGGGGCAAAAAGTAAATTTTTCTCTATTTTATAATTCTCTCATGAAATCTGCACTGACTTTAAAGAATTTTCCTCAAACAAAAGGGGAACAGTAAAGACCCTGAGAAATTTTCATTGGATTTTACCTTACAGTATTCTAGCAATGTATAAATGTTCGAAATTTGTCAGTCGGATTATTTTGATTTATATCTAGAAGTAACATCTAATGTTATTCTTCAGATTTATCTAGCCCTATTAGGACTCATTTAGATTATACAGTAAATTTTTATGACAATACTATAGAATGGATATACATTCACCTGAACGTGAACAGAGAAGAACAAAGTTAATCCCAGCAATATGAAGTTTAAAAATAAGTTTACATTCCCTAGAAAAGCAAAATACGAGCTGACATGACTGAAATATACAAATTTATGAAAGGGTATAACAGCATAACGAAGAGTATACCTGATATTAATAAGGTGCTTAATGCATACTGTACACACAAAATAGGACAAAACAATGGAAACATAATAAGTTTAGATTCAAAAAAGACCAGCTAAAACACTGATTTGGAAAAAAGTTTGTTGATGTATAGAGATTATTGAATAGCATAATAGATGTGGGATATCTGAATTATTTCAATAATAGGTTACACACACACACTATATATAGTAGTGTTTGTTGGGTATAAACAGCAGCCGCCTCACATGGGTCAATGTGCATTCTGCAGTTTCTAGTATTCTCACATTCTTCACGAGAATATTGTTCCCACGAAAAAAGCTCATTCTTCAATTGTACGTCCTTTCAACATCTCTACAACTTTTGCTCTACAATCATTATATGTAGTTACCAAATATTCACATACAGTAAATACTAACCATTTTTAATCAATTTGCTCTTTCTGCGACCTTTCTTTGGCGAAGTTGCTATAACCTGAAAATGGTAAATAAATACTTGGTCATAAAATAACAAATTTATTATATCAAGCATAAGAATAAGTTTCGGCTTGAGGAAATTTATTCTTGTAGTTTGATCACATGAAAATAATTGAGGAAATGCATCTCCCAATCTCCTACACCAGCAGATCTCACCATATAAATACTGCATTAAACACAAACTTACTAACAGGTACTGAACAATATGAAGTTATAAAAATATAAAATATACTTCATAAAATTACCAGAAGATGTTTAACAAGACTGCTGGTGGCCTTACACAACACCAGTCAAACTGTGTGATAACTGGTATTTATATCAAAACTAATTTGCTCAGCAAAATTAAAACTCCAAAGACACCACCTCCAAAGTATGAAATAGCTAAGACTGAAGCATCAAGAGTATAAAAACCTCCCCATTCAAGTAGACAACACATACAGTAGCCGTACCTCCTGTGGTTCATCCTTGTCTTCAGAAAATGAGTCAGGAAATTGGATGTCTGTCAAGAGTTCTTCTGCTGATCCCACTTCCTTCTTACGTGATTTTTCATTGTCATTATCCTTCAAAGGCTGTCTTGAAGCAGCATCTGTCAGAGCAGCCACCACAGCCTCGGCATTAACTGCGAGGGCGCTGCTCTTCTGCGATTCAAGTATGGCTTCTATCAGCTTCTCTGTCTGTTGATGAAAAGCACAGTGTTAAAAAAAAAAAGGACTATCCTTACCAGAAATACCTAAATGCTTAAATTACAATTTTATAATAAAATATTTTATACAACACACAGTATGACATACTGCTGGGGTCACAGGATCCAGTATGATATACTGCTGGGGTCACATGAAACAGTATGACATTCCACTAAGGGTCACAGGATACAGTATGACTACTGCTGGGGTCACACAACACAGTATAACTACTACTGGGGTCACAACACAGTATGATTACTGCTGGGGTCACTCAACACAGTATAACTACTGCTGGGGTCACAACACAGTATGACTACTGCTGGGGTCACACAACATAGTATAACTACTACTGGGGTCACAACACAGTATGACTACTGCTGGGGTCACTCAACACAGTATGACTACTACTGGGGTCACAACACAGTATGACTACTGCTGGGGTCACACAACACAGTTCGACATACTGCTGGGGCCACAGAACACAGTATGACTGACTGCTGGGGCCACAGAACACAGTATGACTGACTGCTGGGGTCACACAGCCCAGTATGACTGACTGCTGGGGTCACACAGCCCAGTATGACTGACTGCTGGGGTCACACAGCCCAGTATGACTGACTGCTGGGGTCACAGGACACAGTATGACTGACTGCTGGGGTCACAGGACACAGTATGACTGACTGCTGGGGTCAGAGGACACAGTATGACTGACTGCTGGGGTCACAGGACACAGTATGACTGACTGCTGGGGGTCACAGAACACAGTATGACTGACTGCTGGGATCAAAGAACACAGTATGACTGACTGCTGGGAGTCACAGGACACAGTATGACTGACTGCTGGGAGTCACAGGACACAGTATGACACACTAGCCTAGGGTAGCCCCAGGCCCAGCTGGCCTCACCTTCAACTTCCTCCCAGCTTTTAATCCCCGGCCTTTGAAGATTTTCAGCAATTCGACATATTTCAATTGCTGGAGGTCCTGTTGCGCGAATATTTCACCCCCCATGATGGCGCCTATTAACTAGAAATCCGAGATATAAGGTATAAATTGGGCGGGAACACCTTCGCCGCCACACCAACAATGTCAACACATTTAAACCACGGGACCGGAAAGCCCTATTGGCCAGGCGGGACGCGCTCGCTGATTGGCTCTCACCGCCCCAGTAAACGTTTAACCGCGCGATTCAAACTCTCTCTCTTATCGCCAATGTAGATATTTATTTGACTTTGTATTTTTTTATATACAAGAAGGTACATTGGGTTTATGAGAGTACAGAGCATTAAAGTTTTTACATTCTTGTAAAGCCACTAGCACGCATAATGTTTCGGGCAGAATTTCCACCCATCAGCCTGCTATAGGGCCTAGGTTAGGATGGGCTAGTTGGAGAAGGTACAAAATGAAGCCATGAGAATTATCTTAGGATGCCCAAGAAATGCTGTGATTGAGATAATCATAGATAATGAGGATGGAGTTGAATCTGAAGAATATTAGGGGTAGAATTTCAGAGATAAATGTAGCCTCTGCCATTAGATTAATGAGAGGTGGGGGAGCTAATGAATTAATCATCTCAGTACAAAAGATGGGAAGTAATGAACAATGTATGATAAAGAAGAGAGCATATATGAGTACCTTATGCATAAATGTTATAAAGTATAATATTTTATAAACAACAGAGGTCCCAGGGGAGAGCCTTGAGGCACTCCACTTTCAACATTATCCCACTCTGACTTAACCCCATTTATTCTAACTATCTGTTTCCTTTGGAATAGCCATGGCCTAATCCAACTTAATATTGCACTCCCAATACCATGAGCCTCTATCTTTTTAATCAGTCTTTCATGTGGCACTGTATCAAAGGCTTTGCTAAAGTCAAGGTCCACAGCATCACAGTTAGTTTTAGTTTAGTTCATTTATTATGCACCCCATACCCACCTTGTGGGCGGTAGTGGAAAGGGTTACAGAGGCACATAATGGGCTCATGCAGGGACTGAACCCCACAATTTATTTAGCTAAGCTACAATCTTGATGAGCTAGTTACAAAATTCAATATAAGTCGTCACATCATCAATGGGTTCGAGATCGATCACAAGTACAGTTTCTAAATTAAGCAACTGACATATGTGGAGCGCTAGTGTCACAATTGATATGATTGTCTTGCACACCGCCCCCCATCCAGTGGGCAGCGGGGGATAGGTTACAGTCACTTAGTTACTATCTACTGTGACGATAATCTCCTTCAAGAGATTGAGCCTGCTCTTCCCTCCATAATTACGTCTTCACAATTATATAAAAAGACTATGGAAGAAATGTCCAACAACGACAACAACACCAGCAAGGCTTGCCAGGGTGAGCAGAAACGTATGCAGCCAGCCACCTGTTCGAACTCCAACCACCAAACTACCCGTTGATCGCTACGGCTCCGCTGATTGGTCGCCGGTCTGGCTGCACCTGCCTCGCCCCCCCCAATACTACCTGATGTCTGGGGTCGCCCCAACATCAGTCTTCAGAATGTTCAGTGCTTTCGTGGCCAGCACTCCTCCCAGCTAGACGTTAGCGTGTACTGAGAGAGGTGGTGGCTTCCCAGCAAACACAGAACGTTTGTGGACGTTTTTAAATGGTTCCACAAAGGTAATACTGTAACTTTTGACATAAATACGTATATCTGATGTTCTTAAAACCAAAGGATATAACTAAAAACATATATTCTTGAGACACAGTTTTTTAAGATTTATGTAAAAATTTAAAAATAATAGTGAATGCTATGGTATTATAATGTTTTCATGCTTTATATTTAAGAATAAATAATTTTCAGTCAACATTTAGTTTTTTTTGTTTACTTTCTGTAAAGCTATCCAATTTACGTTCTTATAACATAAATATAACATTTATATGACGTCAGTATAACGTTATTTACACGACATCATTACGTTATTATGATGTTATATTAACGTATAATTCCTGTGTGAAAACCAGAATATATATTGAACTTTATGTTTTAAACCTTGTAAAGTTATCATAAAACTTGGAATAAGACGGTAAGCATGCTTTACTTATGAAAATATACAAACAAATCAACAAAAACATTTTAACATAAAAAACATAAACATAACATAAATTAATTGCATGCATGGGAGTTAACTGGAACTCTGTAATATTGCATACATGAACCTTAAGGTACAAACCCAGTGTATTTACTCATGCAGTTCTTTCCTAAATCTAAATTTTTCCAATTTTTACACTTTGTTTCGAGTTCTGTCTTGTGTTGCTACTTTTAATACCCCATTAATGTCCCCTTTGTTATGTCCATTCATCCCATTGTGCACCTCTACCATATGTCACTCCTAATTCTTTGCTTTTCTAGAGAATGTAATATAAGCTTTGACAATCTTTCTTCATATGACAGGTTAACAGGTAGAACAAAGATTACCATTTATATATGGATAACTATTATAAGTCGGTTTGAATGAGTGAATTGCTGCTTGAAGATAGGTATATACACCTGTGGTACTATCAGATTGCATCGTGGTGAGCCTAAAACCCTTCAGATCCAAGCAAAGGGTAAAATGCCAGCAGATACAATTGCGAACACATTGATACCAAAATGAAAGACATATGACGAGAATTGAGGTAACCAAAGTGAAAAGAGTGTTCACATTACATTGCACTAGAGTGCTCCCGGGTTACTTTCTCTCACTTTCTCTGTTTTGTGCGGATGGTACACCTTGCTTTTGGAGTTTATATGCATTTAAACCTGTAGATAATTCTATTGCTAACACATTGATACCAAAATGAAAGACCTAGGATGACAATTGGGGTGACCAAAATGAAAAGAGTGTATACATTTTATCGCTCTTGTGCGCTCCCTGGTAACACACTCTCGCTTACTCTGTTTGTTGCGGATGGTAAGCCGGGCTTTTGGAGTTTATATGCCTTTAGTCCTGTAGAGAATTCTATTGCGAACACATTGATGCCAAATTGAAAAAACTAGGATGAGAATTGAGGTAACAAAGTTGAAAAGGGTATACACTTTTCAGTATTATCACGCTCTCTAATGTAATGAGAGTTGCCTGAGGGTGGCTCAGCTTTCTTTTTCTGGTACCCTTGGCCTACATTCATCTTGTCGGCGGGTGGAGCGCGCTGCTGTCTTTGACATTATATGCACATAGTTCTGTTGGGAATTCTATTGCGAACGCATTGATACCAAAATGAAAGACATAGGACGAGAATTAAGGTGACAAAGTTGAAAAGAGTATACACTTTTCAGTATTTCCGCGCACTGCCAGGGAATGTCCAAACAAAAATGGAGAGAGTGGAGGGGTAACTTGCCCAAAACGCGAAAGTGTTTGGGGAGATTAACTTTCGTTCAATACTATTATGCAAAAGGAGCCACACATCTATGGTTCATCCAATAAAATCAGCAGACTTCTAGATGTTACTACTGCTCGGCTTAGACTCGGTTACAAGTATTTCTGGGAATTCTCATTATCTGCCGATGTAGACCTGACCAAATGTTAACTGTCAACAAAATTATTTGCACACCCCTCCGTCACTATGTGATAGTGAATTCAGAGACAATTCTATAACCAATGTACCAACGATGTGTCAATATTTCATTCAAAATGATCTGGTACCAGAAATTTTAGCCAAATATCCCCAGTTTGCTAACTGTAAGTAGTAACTAAGTGATTGTAACCTATCCACCGCTGCCCACTGGATGAGGGGCGGTGTGCAGGACAAACATATCAATTGTGACACTAGCTCTCCACATATGTCAGTTGCTTAATTTAGAAACTGTACTTGTGATCGATCTCGAACCTATTGTTGATGTGACGACTTATACTGAATTTTGTAACTAGCTCATCAAGATTGTAACTTGCTTAGCTAAATGAATTGTTGGGTTCAGTCCCTGAGCCCATTATGTGCCTCTGCAACCCTTTCCACTACCGCCCACAAGATGGGTATGGGGTGCATAATAAATGAACTAAACTAACTTTAAGGCATCCTGAAAGAAAGCTTGGAGGGCTTGAAAAATTGCAGAACGAAGCCTTGAGGATAATCCTTGGGTGCCTTCGTACCACAAAGATACTTAATATGAGAAAGGAACTTAATATTCCGAGCGTTGTTTATCGTGTTACTGAAAATAACTGTCAAATTGGTATAAAAATGCTTAGGCTAGCTCATCCTAACCCTTGCACAGAAGCCCTCCAGAATTTCTTTATTGAATGTAAACATTGTTTCAAATAGATAAATAAAATTGGAACTGAACTCAGAAAGTATCAGATTTATAATTTGTACCAAGAGAGACAACAATAGCACTTTCCTGCACTGTAGGAAATTACACCCTTTTCAATTTTAATCCCTCCCTTTCCATCAAAGGAGCAAATTAGAGATCAGTCCCAGCTTTGTCTTGAGGCAAAGCTCAACGTCTTAAGCCATATTGATGCTCTGTCCACAGAGCATTCTCTCTCTCAAATCATATACACTGAAGGTTTCCTACAGCGCCCAACGGGTGCAGCTGGAAGTGCAGTTGTCCTGGCAATAGGATATGACTTATATTTTGAGTGGGGAGTCCGTATAAACAACTGGGCCTCTACCCTTCAGACTGAACTATTTGCCTTGCTCCTTGCACTGAAATGTGTACAAGTATCCAAACTTGATACATTAGTTGTAAGTGACTCTTTATCATCCTTAATTGCTCTCAACTCTTTAAGACATAACTGTAACATGCTTGTGTCTGAAGCTAGACACAAATACAATAACAACTTGAGGAACCTTATCATAAACAATAATCTCAACAAAAATCACATAGTTCTCAGAGGTGATTTCAATATTGACCTAGGGCTACAAAATAACCCTCAAGTAGACTGTTTCCTCAACAGCATGAATTCCTGTATGCTCATCCCCGCAATCACCAGGCCCACCCGAGTCACTCAAACATCTGCGACTACCCTGGATCACTGATGGACCAACATAACAGCTCCTCTTACATCAAGTATAATCACTGACAGAACAACTGACCACTATCCTACCTTCCTTGTAGCGAACATGGCCATAACACCACCAGGTAACAAGAAAATTACCTTTAGGTTACAATGTGAAGCGGCAATAGGCAATCTCACAAATGCCCTCCACAATGTAAACTGGGAATCTAAATTTATCAATACACAGGATAATAATTCGTTAACTAGCCTCTTTCCAAAATTTAAAGCCTTTACAATACTTATTGTCCTCTCCTCACCAAGCAAGTAACTGGCAAAAAGGTTAAATAATCCCTGGCTCACTAATGGCATACTTAAAGCAATCGACAAGAAACATGAATATGAAAAAAAAACTTAGGATTGGCCTAGTTGGAAAAGAAGTAGTTAAGAGGTATTCATCAGTGCTTACCAGTATAATAAGAGCAAAGCGTTCCTATTACGAGAATAGATTCAAAGAAGCAAAAGGCAACATAAAAAGCACATGGAGAGCCATCTCTACCATCCTAGGAGCTAAACAACATTCACATAATAAGATAAAAATCTCCAAGGATGGTTATACACCTGCAACAGATCTTGAAACAGCAACTGAATTTAATAGCTTCTTTTCATCGTTTGGTGCTCACCTTGCCCGAAAAATCCCAGAGACTCAGACATATGTTACCACATATCTTTCACGCAGCTATCCAAACTCTCTTCTCCTCTCTCCGGTCAGCCCTACAGATGTTGTGTCCATCATTCACTCGCTAAAAACCAAAGCTGGGAACATTAGTGAAATACCATCGATGGTACACAGGCGTGCCTCCCATGCCCTTGCACCATCCATAGCACTGCTGTTCAACAAATCCCTAGAGTGTCATACCTTCCCTGATATCCTTAAAAAAGCAAGAGTAACGCCAGTTCATAAAGGAGGTAACACGGCAGACATAAATAATTACAGACCCATATCGAATCTACCTATATTATCAAAATTATTTTTTTTTTTTTACAAACAGCTCTACTCCAATCTTGTAAAATTCAATATACTAAGTCCCTGTCAGTTTGGCTTCCGCTCCCAAAAGAGTACCAATGATGCTATTGTTAGTCTGCTTGACTTAATCTTCTCAGCCCTTGACAAAAGTGAGTTTCCAATTGAACTCTTCATCGGCCTGAGAAAGGCCTTTGATACTGTTAACCATAACTACCTCTTACTTAAATTCCACCATTATGGAATCCGTGGCCTTGCCCTAAACTATATCCGATCCTATCTTAGTAACAGACACCAATATGAAGCCATCAATGATATAACCTCTCCCACTCTACCACTTAATTACCGTAAAGGTGCCACAGAGCAGCATCCTAGGACCCTCCTGTTTCTTATATACATCAATGATCTCCCTAATGTCTCTAACATACTTAAACCTATATTGTTGGCTGATGATACTACTCATCTACTCTGACCCCAACCCACTCCTGTTAAATAATGTTGTAAACAATTAATTAAAAAAAGTCTACTTGTGGATGTCAACCAACAAACCTCACACAAAACATAGAAAAGACCTACTATATCTTATTTGGAAACAAATCAACAAATGCAATTCAGCTTCAGATAGATAATGTAAACATTAGCAATAAAAATGATGGAAAGTTTCTTAGCCTATACTTAGACAAGAGACTCAACTTCCGCACCCATATACAACACATAACTAAAAAGGTTTCTAAAACAGTTGGTATACTGTTTAAGATCAGATATTATGTACCCTACTCTGCTCTCCTCTCACTCTATTATGCACTTATCTATCCCTATCATTCTTATGGCGTTTGTGCTTGGGGTTCAACCTCTGCAAACTACCTCAAGCCCATCATCATCCAGTAAAAATCTGCTATCAGGACAATAAATAACTCTACCTTCAGACAACACACAGCTCCCTTGTTCAAATCCTTAAACATGCTAAACAAATTCACTCCATACATTCTCCTGTGTAAATTACGTTTATAAAGCCCTTTTTCTAACTGCAAACCCTGTTCTGAAACTCTTCCTGGACAGATGTAATAGAACACATGGCCACGTCCCCACCAGACATAAATATCTCTTTGATATCCCCAGAGTCAAACTTAATCTATGTAAACACTCTATGTAAATAAAGGGACCTAGTCTATGGAACTCACTCCCTTATAATGATTTGAAAAGCTGTCCAACTTCTGCCATATTCAAAAATAAAACCAAAAAGTACCTGTAGTACTTTTTAAGTACGAGGGAGTAATGCGCAAAGCGTCCCTCACCTGTGACGTCACAGCGTCACCTGACGCCATATCAACACATCGGCCATTTTGTCGTCAGTTCAGTCATGGCGAGGACTAACCCTTCATGCAAACTGCACCTACTATCAAGAAGAAGAAGATTTTGTGTTCCACCGATAGTATTATCGTAAGTAAGCACTTATATTTTATATTTTATTAAATTAATTGATTCTATTTTTCTGTAATAAAGGTCCAAAGGGTTGTTAAGGAACAAGGGTGTAGCGATACCGACGCTCAGTGCGCTCAACTCACACCAAAGTATCAC
Source organism: Procambarus clarkii (assembly GCF_040958095.1). NCBI lineage: Eukaryota > Metazoa > Arthropoda > Malacostraca > Decapoda > Cambaridae > Procambarus > Procambarus clarkii. The sequence continues at coordinate 2,743,602 of NC_091217.1, read as the reverse complement.
CTGTGTAGCTTCTGTAATTAGTGTTAATTAGTTATGCTATAAGATAATGAAGCGAGTATAAGATTAACTCGCTACAAGGGTACTGTGTTGGGAGGTGAGGGCTGTTACTGGTGTCTGTGGGGATGTGAGGACTTGTACCAACCACTATCACCACCAGTACCTTGTCTTGCATCCTGCTTAGTATTCCTATTGAGATATGAAGTATTATTGCATTCATATAATTATTCATTCATTGTCATTACTATTTTTATGGGCTATGTTCTGTTACCCTAATGCTTTTTACCCCTGGGCATGTCCATTTACTCTCCAGCCCTTCACAAGCCACTGCTGCACCCCCTCCATGCCCATACTTACTGTGCTTATTCTTACAGGACTGCACTGCATTATGTGGTGCTCACTGCCTGGACACCTTGATACATGCATTATAGGGTTCTGGTAGTTGTTCTACTCACCAAGCCCTTCCAAGGCCAGGCTTGACATGTGAGAGCTTGGTCCAACAGGCTGTTGCTTGGACAGGCCCCTCAGGCCCACATATCCACCACAGCCTTGTTTGTCCGGCACTTCAAAATCAAATGTTTATTTACGTAAGGTACATACATATTTTTAGGTAAGGTACTCTTTATTTGGGTAAATTTATCTTCGTAGTATTTAGCTTTGGCTCGTCTAATTATCTTGGATAGCAATAACGAGTAATTCTTTGAGAATTCTTTGGAGACAATTCCTAACCTATACTTCTCCCAACCTATACTTCTTCTCAAGGTCATCTTCACTTCTTGAAGATGTTCAGGTTTTCTCTTGAAGATGTCGACGGTTGTTCCAGCAATACTGTATTTCTTTTATTGCTGAAAACCTGTTTTCAGCCATAAAAAAATAATCCTGAATCCAGAAAAAAATCCCTTTTGTATCGTCTGGAAATTTTCAAATATTGCTGATCAAACCTGAGTCTAAATTATTTGTATATATTATGAATTACAGAGGTCCCAGGACAGGGTTTTTAGGCACTCCACTTACATTTTCCCACTCTGACTTAACCCCCATTTATACAAACTCAGTCTTATCTTTTAGCTAATAATTTATTGTACACACCATACTCAGCCTGTGTAGGGTAGTTTATTGTGCATGTGTAGTATATATATTTGTGTAGTATATTTGGTATATTTAATGCCTCTAACCTCTCCTCATAGTTCTTGTCCTTCAGTTCTGGGAGCCACTTAGTAGCATGTCTTTGCACCTTTTCCAGTTTGTTTATGTGCTTCTTAAGATATGGGCACCATACAACCGCTGCATATTCCAACTTTGGTGTAACAAAAGTCGTGAACAATTTCTTGAGTATTTCGCCATCCATGCATTTAAAAGCTCTGAATATTATCCTTTACCTGCAATTGGTTGTTGCTGTATTTATAGAATATGATTTGTTCTACTTTACATTTGTTTGTTCCTTTTTTTCAAAATTTCTTTCTGCCTCTCTCCTCACTGCCGTGTAGTTGTTTCTCTTTGTATTACTGGTATGTTTGGGGGTTTGGCCTCTTCGTATATTGATTCCATTTTTGTGTCTTTTGGTCTCTGTCCGTCTTGAAATTTCAGTTGAACAAATCCTGTTTCCTAGTTCTGCATCTTTGTTTTGGTATAAATGTTTTTGTTCCTTTATCATATATTTCACAAAATTGACATACTGTGCATTAATTCATCTCAATTACTTCCTTTCCTAACAGCAAGCCTTTCCAGTAAAATTCTTTGAATTCTTTTCTGACTTCTGGCCTAATGTTTGTTTTATCCTAGTGTGTATGATGCCTAGCGTGTGTCTGGTGCCTGTTGTGTTAAACCGAAGATAAATGCATAAGTATAGGTCAGTAATTTCTCCAGCTTTGAAAGGGGCTTTCATTATGCAGCAGTATTCCACTCTAGAGAGCACTAGCGTCTTGAAAACTATCATCGGTATAGCATCTCTAGTGTGAAAAGTTCTTGTTATCTATCCTGTCATTTTTCTTGCAGTTGTGACGGCTACTTTATTGTTCTTTAAATGTAAGGCCTTCTGACATCAGTACACCCAAATCCTTTACGTTGCTTTTCCGTTCAATGTTATGATTTGACTGAGTTTTGTAAGTGGTTTCCGTTTTTATATTTTTTATTTTTTCCGTAGCGCATGAGCTGAAACTTATGTTCGTTAATCACCATGTTATTTTCTGTAGCCCATAGAAAGACCTGATTTACATCTGATTGGAGGTTTGCCGTGTCCTCTATGTTGCCTACTCTCGTGAAGATTCTAGTGTCATCTGCAAAGGATGATCAAGTACTATAGGTTGTGTCCTTGTCTATGTCCGATATGAGGATGAGAAAAAGTATTGGAGCAAGCACAGTACGCTTGGGGACTGAGCTCTTTACGGTTGATGGTCCAGATTTTATTTTGTTGACTACTACACATTGGGTTCTATTAGTCAGGAAGTTGTATATCCATCTGCCTATTTTTCCGGTAATTCCTTTTGAACGCATTTTATGTGCAATAACACAATGGTCACATTTGTCAAAGGCTTTTTTTTGTCAAAGCGTTTTGTTTGTCTTCCATGGCATCTAGTGCCATGTCAGAGTGGTCCAGCAACTGTGATAGGCAAGAGCGCCCTGTTCTGAAACCATGTTGTCTGGGGTTATGGAGATGCTGTGATTCCATGTATTTTGTGATCTTACTTCTTAGCATTCTCTCAAAGATTTTTATGATGTGCGATGTTAGTGCTATCGGTCTGTAGTTTTTTGCCTCTGCCTTATTTCCTCCTTTATGGGGCGGTGCTATCTCTGCTGTTTTTAGTATGTCAGGGACAATGCCAGTATCTTGGCTTTGTCTCCAAAGAATGTGAAGGGCCTGCGATAACGTTTTTTACAGTTCTTGATGAATATAGAGTTCCAAGAGTCAGGGCCTGGTGCAGAGTGCATAGGCATACTGTCTATGGCTTCTTCAAAATCCAGTGGGGATAGGATCACATCTGATTTATGATTTGATGTTGGTATCATATCCATGAAAAATTCATTTGGGTTATCAATCAGATGGATGGAGAGCTACACTCGTGGTGTCCCATTTTCCCAGCACTCTTTGTCATATAATGCTTTGAAACTTTTGACGGATTTGGCCTCCACCACCTTCTCACCTAACATGTTCCAACCGTTTACCATTCTGTTTGCAAAAGTGAATTGTCTTACATTTCTTCGGCATCTTTGTTTAGTTCGTTTAAATCTATAACCTCTTGTTCTTGAAATTCCAGGTCTCGGGAAATCTTCCCTATCAAGTTTATCAATTCCTGTTACTGTTTTGTACGTAGTGATCATATCTCCTCTTTTCCTTCTGTCTTCTAGTTTGGAATATTTAATGCCTCTAATGTCTCCTCATAAATCCTGCCCTTCAGTTTTGGCATGAATGTTTGTGTGCCTTCATCGTATATTTTGCAAAATATGGAATACATCTCATTTACTTTACTTTAAGAATATGGTTCGATCAATTAAAAACCCTCTTGTTCAAATTGCAAAGAGACTGAAAGAGATGCAGCATGCTCAATGGATTATATATTAGTGATTATTATTAGGATTATATATTAGTGAATCATATTAGTGATTCAATTATTATGGTCATAAAACAATAAACAAATAGTTTTGGTGTTATTACACTCTATTCACAGGTTATATATAAGTATCTGCATGTTTTGTTCACCATTACAAACCACTAAGTTGGTTTGATTTTTGTTGAGATTGTTATTTATGATAAGATTCCTTACGTTATCTGAGAATGAAGCTATGTCGGTATTGGGAAATCTATAGATGGCACTTATAGTCAAGGAGGATTTAAGGGATTTACTGGAGAACTTGGCAAAGGTATATTCACAATAGTCGTCTCTATTACTAATGAGACTATTGCAGATGAAGGTATCTTTGTAAGATATTGCTATGCCACCTCCTTTTTTTATTAGGCCTGCAGTTGTGAATGGCTTTATTATCAGCCAAGTTGTAGCATACAACATAGCATATATATGTATATGGCATACATATATATATATATATATATATATATATATATATGTCGTACCTAGTAGCCAGAACTCACTTCTCAGCCTACTATTCAAGGCCCGATTTGCCTAATAAGCCAAGTTTTCCTGAATTAATATATTTACTATAATTTTTTTCTTATGAAATGATAAAGCAACCCTTTTCTCTATGTATGAGGTCAATTTTTTTTTATTGGAGTTAAAATTAACGTAGATATATGACCGAACCTAACCAACCCTACCTAACCTAACCTAACCTATATTTATAGGTAAGGTTAGGTTAGGTAGCCAAAAAAAGCTAGGTTAGGTTAGGTTAGGTAGGTTAGGTAGACGAAAAAACATTAATTCATGAAAACTTGGCTTATTAGGCAAATCGGGCCTTGAATAGTAGGCTGAGAAGTGCGTTCTGGCTATTAGGTACGACATATATATATATATATATATATATATATATATATATATATATATATATATATATATATATATATATATATATATATATATATATATTATTATATATATATATATATATATATATATATATATTATTATATACTGTGTGGGTTGGTTGGTGTTGTCGTCGTCGATCCTTCTCTATGGACAACCCAACCCACAACTCGGCAGAGTGCTTATACTAGGAGATCACCCTTGGCGCTTCTGGCTCTTGGAGAGGGGCTCAACGTCACACGCTTAGGGGATGCGGCTCCAACACTTAGCCTCGTTGTCACGTGCACACACCCACTCGAGCCGCTGTGACTCCCCACTCTCTCCTTAGGTGATATGATCTCCTCGATCCCCCTTTGACTTATTAATATTACCTTCTACCCTGTCCACAGCAGTGGTTCTTGGTTCTTTCTCTCTCCTTCTTTACTACCTCCTGGGAAGCCTCACTAGGACAAGGGCAAACACCAGCAAATTGTGACACATTTACTTGACAAGGCACATATACGATACATACACACATATAATAATAATGAATCCTATACTCTATAATATCACAATCAGGTTGCACTCCAACACCATCAGAACTCTATTATCAGCTTATCAAGGGGTATCCTATCTCCTGGTTCGCCACCTGATACCATTAACCTCCTCAAGTTGGTCAAGCCTACATACACTGTTGCACTATCAGCAAGATAATGTATATATAGAAAATCAGCATTTGAATGCAATAACATATACCAGTATAAATGTTCATTGACACTTCAGTATAAAAAATTCCTTGACATAAGAATGCCAACAGTCACTCACCTCTCACTGCGTCTTGCACGCTAATGACAACCAAACACTATCAACTCCCTACTAGTAATCCACCAGAACTTCCCCTTCCACCTCTGGAAGTTCACTACCCTATTTCTTTAGGTTCTTCCGGGCTTCACTACCAGGATCCTCTGCAGCTCCTCCAGGCTGCTATCATGAAGTTTCCTTGTGCAACTACGGTGCTTCACCCTTCTGTTAGGTTCTTCCACAGCTCTCTTGGCTGCTGCACCATGAAGTTTCCTCGAGTAACTATGGTGCTTCACCACCTCTACAGAAGCACGTGACACTCCTCTTCACTGCTGCTTCTCCTCACAGCTCGAGGTCCTCTGCTCCACTACCTTGGAGTCTCATCAGCTACTTCATCTGCTGGCTTCGAAGTTCTCAGCAACTTCTTCCCCAAAGACAAACCTGCAACCCATCGACGTTCCAATAAAATGTTCCCCATTAACACATAAACAAAAATAACCACACAATATGCTTGCCTCAAACCTCTATCTGTTCTCTACATACAGTGAGAGTGGACTCCCCCGTTTTGGGCGGGTCCATACTCCACCTCGCCTGGCGGCGGCGTCCTCACTCGCTGGGAGGGTCTTCCTCCATCCGGAGCCGGCTCCCTCAGTCGTCCGCCAGCGCTCAGAGGGGGAGGACGTCGCTCCGTGTTCCTCCCTCTTCACTCTCCTATTTCAGGCCTTCTGCCTTATTAAAACATGTCTAACTTATAAATAAACATCGCTACTGTCGCTGGGCACACGACCAACTACAATGCAATCACTATGAACTGGCGTATATCGTGCTTACCACAGAACGTCTGGTCGAGGGCGCTTCTTCCTCTGACGAGGTTTGGTCAGGGCGCTCCACGGCCCACAATAATGCCTCCGGGCGGCTTAATATTCACTAATTATCGTCCACGACTTGAGACCACACGTCCCCAGCTCTATTCCACAGCTGGTACGTCTGCACACTTCTCTTCTCTTAGAGATATATCACTAGGGGTTCCCTTCTGACGGGAGCTCAACGAAGCGCGGCTTCCCCCTGCGATGTCTGGCACTCAAGTGAGGTCAAGGTCCTCCAGAAGCGAGCCTCAAGCCTCCAGCAAAATGTCCACATCTCCTAGCCAGTCATTTATCTATTTTCTTCTGCATTGCCCATAATCTCAAACTGTTACACATATCCAACCAACTATTTTACATATGCGTTATCACCTCAATACTTGCTAGACCTTCTAGTTAGGTCAGGCTTGCTGAATAACTCTCAAGGAGGGAGACTCGTTTCTCCTGTAGGCTGAGATCATAACAATATATATATATATATATATATATATATATATATATATATATATATATATATATATATATATATATATATATATATATATATATGTTATGTTACAACATAACAGGCCAATTACACTGGATTAATCTTTGTGTTTAGATAGGAGATGCCTCGTATGGGCCAATAAGCCTTCTGCAGCCCCTATGTTTATCCCTTATGTATCCCCCCATGTTTTCACCTTCATTGTATTATCACCTGACCTAATGCGGGTATAAAATCAACTAATATATATATATATATATATATATATATATATATATATATAAAGTTTAAAATTCACTTAAAAATGTAAATTTTAAGTTAACAAATTTTAACCAAAAAACTTGATATTTTTCATATTTGGAACCATTCCATAATCCCAAGCATAAATGATTATATTTCTATCACTTGCTCTTAAGATTGTTTCATTTAATAGAGGTTGGGCATAATTGTTCTCTGCTGCTAATAGAACTGACTGACTTAGCTATAGGAAAATGTAAAATTAATTGGTTTATCCATTACAGTATTTTGCAGTTTATTTCATGATCCTGTGCTTAATACTTGCATAAATAGTAGATTACAAAATGCATTTTTATATCATTAGTATTGAATAATAATAATGCAAATAATTGACTTATAAATGATGTACAATTAATTGGTAGGTGATATTATATTATTAATATTTTTTCATTCTTGCAAAGCCTTAACAAAGTCATTAACATGTTAATATAAACTTGATCACCTTCCACTTATTTTCTCATGTGCTACCTACATGTACAAAACCTTATTCCTAAATGCATATTTTGTTCTGAAACTTGTCCTTTATATGTTGTGTATCACCATCTCTGGAGAGTTTTATCTGATTGATGTATAAATTACTTTTAATTTTACAGAATATTATTGTTATACTGAATTTATTATTATATAAATAACTTAATTTTACAGAATCATCTATCAACGCACATCCACAAGTTGAGGAGGAGGATGTGACCTTCCAGATGTCTGAAGTACTGAAACAGGCACCAAACAGGCCTGGTGGATCTAGGTACAAGGTAAAATAATTTAATTTTTTTTTTTTTTTTTTACTAATTGTCCGATATATATATATATATATATATGTATATATATATATATATATATATATATATATATATATATATATATATATATATATATATATATATATATATATATATATATATATATATATAAATATATATATAATGTGTCGTACCTAGTAGCCAGAACGCACATCTCAGCCTACTATGCAAGGCCCGATTTGCCTAATAAGCCAAGTTTTCTTGAATTAATGTTTTTCGACTACCTAACCTAACATTTTCAGCTACCTAACCTAACCTATAAAGATAGGTTAGGTTCGGTCATATATCTCTATTAATTTTAACTCCAATAAAAAAAGAATTGACCTCATACATAATGAAATGGATAGCTTTATCATTTCATAAGAAAAAAAATAGAGAAAATATATTAATTCATGAAAACTTGGCTTATTAGGCAAATCGGGCCTTGCATAGTAGGCTGAAAAGTGCGTTCTGGCGACTAGGTACGACATATATATATATATATATATATATATATATATATATATATATATATATATATATATATATATATATATATATATATATATATATATATATATATATATATAT
>NC_091217.1:2555336-2730336 GCF_040958095.1 Procambarus clarkii | reverse complement strand
TTGTGCATTATTTTCATGTTTTGATTTATTTAACGTAATTAAAATTTCATTGTTAAAGTTTTACTTGTGTTTTGTGTGTCTTCTCCTTACCTTACCACGGACGAAGTTCCAGTTTTTCTATTTTTTTTTTATAACTATGTGACGAGGCCATACCCCTAGCCTTAAACAGCCGAACACCAACGCGTTACCGTCACAAGTTTTATGGGGGCCTGTCCTAGGAGCTTCACTCAGGTACTGGTGCTAAGTGGTAATTTATGGTAAGCGTATTTAACTTTGTTAACGTAGCTTTACTATTTTTCATTCAATTTCATTTTTTATAAGGTGCGGTGTATTGTGCATTACGAGAGTAACATATAGTGAAGGTGAGACAACTTTGGATTACGTGGTGACTGTAGGCCTCAGTCATACTCTTAATTGGTCATCTCTCCCTCCATGTTATTACTCGTATTTACCATCTATGTCCCTTGAATATTTCTCATTCTGACAGATCATCATATTGGTACCCTGGTACTGTGGTCTGCCCCGGGTCAAGAGTACCCAATCTTCTGCAATCTGACTGTAGGAGGACAAAGAGGGCCATAGTTCCTCTAGCTCGAACTTTAGTTGCTGAATTGGGACCTCAGCAGCAGTTCTCGTCACCAGTTGACACCTCGCACCCCTACACGTCAGTCAGAGATGATGATACATACAACGGTAGGGAATTAGCTTATTTTTTCAGAGCACAAAAGTTCGCTAATTCTGTAAGTATCATATTAAATTCAGTGGGAAAAACTTGCTTTATGTCCTATAGAGACTTGGCAAGGTATGCCTACATCCTTGGACTACCAATTTTACTTTTGAAGCATTTAACTGTTTCATTTGTTTTCGAAACTTTGTTTCATTTGTTAGTAGGATTTTCTTGCCCTTATTCTCTTACATGAGTACCGGGTACAAGATTTCCTGCGCCCTTGATTTAATCATTTAATATCTTTCACTTAACGTTAATTGTTAAAGATCACACAGGATAGGTACCAGTTGCCACGTTGTCCTGTTTCTGACATTTCATTATTGAACATTCGTGTACCTTTATTTGCTAATTTCACCATGTTTCGTCTCCAAACTTTCCGTGCAAATCCAGCAGGTGAAATAGGGACTTTAAGTCGTGCCAAGAGGACTGAACTACAAACTCTTGCACATGAGTATCAACTAGAAGTTCCCTATCAAGCCAACAAAAATGACCTACACAACCTGTTGCTGGATTACTATTTAGAGCAAGGTAAGATAGACTCTGAAACTCATGAAACTTACTATATTGCAGATAAAACTGACTTGGCAACGATGAAACTTAAACTAGAGCTGGCCAAGATTGAACGTGAGCAGCAAAGGGAAGCCCTCGAACAACAAGAACGAGCTGCTGCCATACGAAGAGAAGAACAAGAACGAGAAATCACCCTCAGAGAACGCGAAGCTGCTTTGAGGAGAGAAGAACACGAACGAGGACTCGCCCTCCAAGAACGTGAGGTTGCACTACTCCAGGAGCGGGAACGAGTACAGCTTGAAACCAAACGACGCGAGTTGGAGATGCAACGCGAACATGACAAGCAACAAGCGACTCTGGCTCTAGAGTGTCGTCAACGGGAATACACGTTGGAAACTTCCCACTTCACTCAACGCCAACAAGCTACTGCCAATCTTCCCGTCAGTTTTAATATATCACATGCAAGTAAGTTAATGCCATCCTTTGTAGAAGCAGAAGTTGATGTGTTCTTTACCACCTTTGAAACCCTTGCTAATCAACTCAGTTGGCCTGTCGACCAATGGGCCACACTTCTCAGAGTCCATCTTACAGGTAGAGCTGCAGTCACACTCAGTACTTTGGCGTCTGAGAATGACTACTACACTCTGAAACAAGCAGTGTTGGACGCCTACCTACTTTCCACAGAAAGTTATAGAAGGAAATTCCGTGACCACCTGAAGGCAAGTACCACTACCTTCCTCGAGTTTGCTAACACGAAACGGAGGTATTTCATGAAATGGCTGGAAGCAGCACATGTCTCTACTTTTACAGAACTCGTCAACCTGATGCTTGTTGAAGAATTCTTGAGACGTGTGCCACCTCCTGTCCGCCTCTACTTAGCAGATAAAGAAGAAACCGACTACCTGAAGTGTGCTAAGTCGGCTGACACTTACAGCCTCATCCACCGGCTGACACCTGAACCATCCTCCAGTAAGAAGTCGTGGTACAGTTACGAGAAGGTGAGCCCCGATCAAGCTGGTTCACAACTGTACTGCAAGTATTGTAGACTCTATGGACATACCATAGACAAGTGTGGTAAGTCTCAATACAAGGGAACCACTGACCAACAACGACCCAAACCAACTCCTCCTAAGTCCGGTAAGCCTGTGATGAATGTTGGTGTTGATGTTAATGATCTTTCTCTTTTCAGTAACCACCTGTATACTGGAACTGTCTCTGCCAACGGTTCAAATCCGGAGGGACGTTTCAAATTGAAGATCTTGAGGGACACAGCGGCTCTACAATCGATCATCTTGAAGTCGGCTGTGCCCAACATAGTCTACACCGGGGAAACAGTCTTCATCACTGACCTCACTGCTACCACTCCATACCCTCTCGCCAGAGTCCACCTGGATTGTCCCTACGTGAACGGGGAAGTCCAAGTCGCCGTCAGGGAAAAGCCTTTTCCCATGCCTGGAGTGCAACTTCTCCTAGGCAACGACTTGGCAGAAGACCTGCAACCGACCAACCTGATCGTCATGGACAAACCCCAGGTGTGTAACTCTGTGCCCATAAACCCTATTCTTGAGTATGTTCCAGCAGAGGTTCAAGAGAGTGATGAAGTTTCTCCTCCGGTTCTCGTGACCACCCGTGCACAAGCCGCACGTCCACAGCCAGCTGACTCTACTGCTACCGCTGTCCCTCAAGACCCTCAGAAACTACCCCCGCATCTGACCAAGTTGGAGTTCCGTAAGTTGCAGAGGGAAGATCTTACTTTAACACCATTGTTTTTCCAGGCTGAGACTCAACCCGACAGTATTCCTGGGTTCTTCCTAGAGAACGACTTGCTCTACCGCAGATATAGACCCAGTAAACTGAAGGAGGAGGACGATTGGGCCAACATCGAACAACTTGTGATTCCCACCAGCCTGCGGCCCACTATTCTACACCTGGCCCACGGAGCATTCTCCCACTACGGCTTCAACAAGACTTACCATGGGATTCGCCAAGACTACTACTGGCCAGGTATGGTAAATAACGTCAAACAGTACGTAAAACAGTGTCATACATGTCAGATGGCAGGCAAACCGAACGTCTCCATTCCCAGAGCACCACTGATTCCCATACAGGTGCCTGCGGAACCTTTCCACAGACTCATAATAGACTGTGTTGGTCCTTTACCTCGGACCAGTTCAGGTAACGCCTACATCCTAACCATCCTGTGTCCTACCACCAGATTTCCCATAGCAGTTCCAGTGAAGAACATCACGGCTGCTACGGTTATCAAACATCTACTGAAGATCTTCACTCAATACGGATTTCCCAGGGAGATTCAAAGTGACTGTGGCACCAACTTCACCAGTGATCTCTTCAAAAGGACACTGGAGGAGTTCAACATCAAACAGGTATTGTCCAGCCCCTATCATCCTGCTTCACAGGGTTCTCTTGAACGTAGTCATCAGACCATCAAAGCACTCTTGAAAAAGTTTTGTAGTGAAACCTCAAAGGATTGGGATAAGCAGATTGACCTTATAATGTGTATTTTCAGAAGTCTCCCCAATGAGTCCCTAGGAGTATCTCCTTATGAGATGCTCTACGGCCGTAAGTGCCGTACTCCCCTTAAGGCTTTCAAAGACTCTCTCAGAGATGCCACCGTCAGTGAGCATCAGAATGTGCCCCAGTTTCTTCAAAACCTTCAACACATTCTAGAGAGAGTCCACCGCTTTGCCCATGATAATCTATTGAAAGCCCAGGTGAGAATGAAGACTCATTACGACCAGACCAGCAAAGTAAGAAAATTCAAGCCGGGAGACTTCGTCCTTGCCTATTTTCCTATCCCAGGTTCACCTTTACAAAACAAATTTTCAGGACCCTACTGCGTCAAAGAGTGCAGGAATAATAATAATTATGTGATAGAGACTCCAGATAGGCGGCGGAAGACCCAGCTGTGCCACGTCAACCTCCTGAAGCAATATAATGGTACTCCTCCCACTGTCTTGATTAACTATTCCACATTCACAGAACCCTACATCCACAGTGAGACCTTCCCAGCTTCTCCTCCCGAAAGCACTGACAAGAAGTCAGCGCTTTCTAATTCCGAAATCCTTAATGATCTTCCCAAATACTTTCAGGATAATCATAGTGCACCTCTCGTCAAGATCTTCAGAGAACATCAAGAGTTGTTCCGAGATGATCCCCAAGAGTGTAATGTTACCCAGCACGACATCCAACTGCTCCCCGACACCAGGCCGATTCGTCAACCCTTCTACCGAATCAGCCCGAGCAAGAAGGAAGTCATGCGTGCTGAGGTGCAATACCTCTTGGATCATGGACTGGCTACACCTTGTGAGTCCCCCTGGGCCTCACCCTGTATCTTGGTGCCCAAACCCCAAGGTAAGGTGCGGTTGTGCACTGACTATCGTAAACTGAACTCTGTCACTGTCAAGGATGCTTACCCCTTGCCAAGGATAGATGACATCCTTGATGCCATTGGTAGTGCCCAGTACTTGTCCCAAGTGGACTTGCTTAAGGGGTACTATCAAGTGTGTCTAACGGAGCGCGCTAAAGAGATATCTGCCTTCATCACTCCTTTTGGACTTTTCAGATATGAACGCCTTCCTTTCGGACTATGTAATGCCCCGGCCACCTTTCAAAGAGCTGTCAACCGTGTCATCCAGGGCTTGGATAACACATACGCCTACCTGGACGATATCGTCGTAGCCTCCAACTCCTGGAGTGCACATCTGCTCCAGCTGCGACGTCTGTTCTCAAAGCTCCTGACAGCCGGCCTCACCATCAACCTGGGCAAGTCCACTTTCGCGAAAGGTAAAGTGCGTTATCTGGGTCATGTTATTGGGAGTGGCAGCATAGCTCCGTTAGACTCACACACTCAAGCCATCCTACAGTATCCACAGCCTACCACCAGGAAGCAGCTCCTGCGCTTCCTTGGTCTTGCCTCTTACTACCGTAGGTTTGTGAGGAATTTCAGTACAGTCGCCACACCTCTAATTCTATTAACCAGTCCCAAGCAACGGTATAATTGGACCATGCAGCAAACCGTTGCTTTTGAACAACTCAAATTCCTCCTCTGTTCTAACCCCATTCTCGCCTCTCCAGATATCACCAAGCCTTTCGTCCTTCATGTCGACGCCAGTGGTACCGGCGTTGGTGGTGTCCTGATGCAACAACGAGGCGAGGAGGTTCTACCTGTCAGCTACTACAGCTACAAACTGAAACCACACCAGAGGAACTACAGCACTATTGAAAAGGAGCTACTATCCATCGTCCTGAACCTCCAACACTTCGCTCCGTACCTACAAGGCGCCAGGTCTACCACCATCTTCTCAGACCACAACCCTCTCCGCTTCCTACATCAAGCCCAATTCACCAACCAGCGTCTTCTACGATGGGCTCTGTATTTACAAGACTTCAACCTGGAGATCCGCTATATCAAGGGTTCTGACAACACCATAGCCGATGCCCTCTCCAGAGTTTATGAAGTAGAAGCGACTCCATCCATTACTCCACCACATAACGACGTACTTCTTCCAGAACCGCAGGCTTCGGGGGAGAGTTGTGACGATAATCTCCTTCAAGAGATTGAGCCTGCTCTTCCCTCCATAATTACGTCTTCACAATTATATAAAAAGACTATGGAAGAAATGTCCAACAACGACAACAACACCAGCAAGGCTTGCCAGGGTGAGCAGAAACGTATGCAGCCAGCCACCTGTTCGAACTCCAACCACCAAACTACCCGTTGATCGCTACGGCTCCGCTGATTGGTCGCCGGTCTGGCTGCACCTGCCTCGCCCCCCCCAATACTACCTGATGTCTGGGGTCGCCCCAACATCAGTCTTCAGAATGTTCAGTGCTTTCGTGGCCAGCACTCCTCCCAGCTAGACGTTAGCGTGTACTGAGAGAGGTGGTGGCTTTAAGCCAATATTCCAGCACCTCCCACTTACCTTTGTGTTGCACTTCTTGTTATTTTGCCTTAACGTAACTTTCCATTGTGTCATTTAAGTATTCTTATTATTTTGATTCATTGATTTTATTATAAGAATTTGTTTGTGCATTATTTTCATGTTTTGATTTATTTAACGTAATTAAAATTTCATTGTTAAAGTTTACTTGTGTTTTGTGTGTCTTCTCCTTACCTTACCACAGACGAAGTTCCAGTTTTTCTATTTTTTTTTTTATAACTATGTGACGAGGCCATACTCCTAGCCTTAAACAGCCGAACACCAACGCGTTACCGTCACACTACAGTTAGCAAACTGGGGATATTTGGCTAAAATTTAGGGTAGCAGATCATTTTGAATGAAATAGTTACACATCGTTGGAACATTCGTTATAGAATTGTCTCTGAATTCACGTATCTTTTCGCGATTTTTTACCCGACATGGGTTAGTTAGTTTAGTTCATTTATTATGCACCCCATACCCATCTTGTGGGCGGTAGTGGAAAGGGTTACAGAGGCACATAATGGGCTCAGGGACTGAACTCCACAATTTATTTAGCTAAGCAAATTACAGTCTTGATGAGCTAGTTACAAAATTCAATATAAGTCGTCACATCATCAATGGGTTCGAGATCGACCACAAGTACAGTTTCTAAACATGGGATCGACAGGGTACATACCGACCCCTGTGCTTTAACTGCCCCTAACCCAATAACAATAACACTCAACAGCAACAAGGGCGTATCCGACCACGACTTTCCTCGCCTCTCAACCAACACCAAAAACAAGGAGGGGGCGGGAAGGTCGGCCATCTTGGCGCGCGGATTGAACGCTCCTGGCTGGACTTTCTTTCCACACCTTACCTGGAACTCATCTTTAATTCAGCTGGCTTCTTTGGGCCAGTGTGTGCTCACTGCAGCTACCCAGGGGCTCACAGGACCGGGGGAGGCCGGAGCCTCCCAAATGGACGCCTCCCCGAGCGGGGGCGCCATGGATGTTGACAGCAAGTCCCAGAGAGGAAAACGTCTGCTAGAAGATGAGTCGGCTGATGCTGCCCCAGAGCGAGATGCTAAGAGGATATCCTCCCCTTCAGAAGACCTTAGTCTTGTGGTACCCCGTTCCTCGTTTGTGGTAGTCCTAATCCAGTCAGAATCAGGTCAGTGCGTCTTTGCAAATCCTCGTACCTTAGGTGCAGCAATCGAGGCTTCCGTATTGTGGCCACATTGCCTGCCTGAGACCATACGTACCCTGGGTAGGGGTGCAGCACTCAAGCTACATATCAGAAAGGAGGCTCTATCACACATCTGTGTATCCGACATTAATAAGTTGGGGGACTGGCCTGTCAGGTGCCGACAGGTATTGTCGCAGGAGGAGGAGTCTCGGGCCCGGTATGGGAAGATTGGCCCAATTGACCAGAGTGTAGATGTGGATGACATCCAGGCCGCTCTGCAGGTATTAGGGGGTGCATCAGTGAGATTATTGGAAGTTACCAGGATTCGCGGAGCAGCAGGGCCGACATCCATGGTCCGTGTAAAGTTCGATGGGCACCTCCCTGACCGAGTGGCACTACACAGGACCTCGTATCAGGTTCAGCCCTACAATTTCCCTGTTTTACGATGTTACGCTTGTCATCTATTGGGCCACAGTCGCCTGACCTGCCGTAATACAGCACGGTGTGCAAACTGCGGCAAAACTGGCCATTCAGACAGAGATGACGGTGGGTGCTCTGCTGCACCCCGCTGCTTTTTATGCCATGGCCATCATAAGGTTACGTCTAAGAGTTGCCCTGTATATCTTGAGGCCCTCCAGTTGGACATCGATCACAAAACAGCGGGGACACCTCGACATGAGCTGTTCCAGAAGTTGCGTACCCTCAATCAGCCTATCGCTTCTTCTCGCCTCCAGGTTCCCCCTGGTCGGGCCTCTTCACAAGTAGGAACTAGCAGACGCTCTTGCCTGTCCCAGTCACATGCCACATACGCCCAGGTTGCTAATCGATTTTCCCTCCTGGGTAGCCTTGACACTGACGGAAACTCATCCACGGATACAGACATGGACGCTCAGTCTCGGCCGGAGCCTAGCACTCGTCACCCTCCTGCCTTTCCTCAAAGAAGCCAACACCGGCGTCGTCGACACACCCATCGATCAGGAGGTACTGCTCCAACAGACAGCCCTGATGATCCTCTGGTCCCCCAGGCACTTTCCGAAGGGATTGTGACACCGGGGGAACATGAGGCCCAGAGTGAGGCTCCCACCAGTCGCAGACGCCGTCAAGAGAGTTCGCGAGCCGACCACCGCTTCCGTCAGGCAGAGAGAAACATAGATCAACATCCTCTTGACTGGAAGTCATTGATACCACATATTTTACTTACTTTGTATGAAGGTTTTATGGCTTTTTCTAGTGGTTCCCCCTTTGGAGACGTCTGTGCACTGGTGGTCAAAAAGTTAGCTGTTGTATTTCAGGGATAATGGCGCCCCATCCTGAGAATACTGTGGTGTTTTGGAATGCCCGCTCCCTTTTTAAGAAGACGCAATTTTTACGCAATTTTATCGTCGTCATCATTCTCGACTCCTCGACACTGCCATCACTCGTCTCCGGATTGGGCACACTTGCCTGGCCGCACATCTCCATCGTCTACGGCTGGTAGATTCCCCATATTGCCAGTGGTGTCCGACCCAGGAGGATACAGTGGAGCACCTTCTACTTCACTGCCCTCGATTTCATAGCGCTCGCGTCAGACTACAGAGTTCCGTTCGTAGGCTGAATATTCCCCGCCTCACAGTTCCCGTTCTCCTTGACGGGGCAGGTGCGAGAGACGAAGACGTCCGTCATGACATCCTTCGCCATACCTTCCGCTTCATCCGTCATGTCCGCGGCCTGAAGAGACTGTAAAATTTGTCGCCTGAGGAGATTGTAGGGTCTGTGGCCTGAAGAGACTATAGGGGCCCCATCCCTTCGCTATTTCCCGGTATCGGGCAGCCGGGGCGCATCCGATCCCACGATCGTCGTCGCCCCTAAATCAACACAACAACAACAACACCAAAAACAACATAAACATGATGTCCTACCGTGACGGGTCGAAGAAACATATAAACCGAGAGGTCTACGCTTCTCTTTGTACATACACTGGCTGTTTGTTCTAGCTCTGGACTATGTTCAAGTCTGAAGTAAAGTATACGTGATGGTTGGTTTGTTATCTATCGTAAAGACCATAACTATCCCGTGCCAAAAGCCCAACACTAAACTAAACCCTGAGGACCCATTTTCTGGCTCAACCGTGACGTTCTTGCTCTGCTAGTGTTAAAGAACATAAGATTAAAGACAATTGCCGAAGGCCCATTGGCTTTGGGTAGGAAAATGTGCCTTAAATCTGTAACTTTTATGATGTTCAAGTATTCCCAATATGAGAGCAGTGTTCCTTAAATCTATAACTATTCTCAAACCAGTATTTAGTAATGTTTTTTTCTGAATCTAAAGTTACCTAATAATGTATCTAGTGATCAAGAGTTGAAAGCAAATGGTTTTGTTGCCTCTGTTCACTTAACAGTAAATAGGTGCCAGATTCACCTGATTTTACCTGAGGGCCACTAACCCTAGTGAGCTCGACGAGGACAGGAAGCCAACAGCTTATCGAAAGGGCCCCAGCTATTTGACTTGGACATTAGTCAACTGTTGTGGAGTTGTATCCTGGGGAAGGTTAGTACTTTGGCCTCGTGGGGAACCTTGATATAAACCTAAAGTGGTAATTACCTAAATGTAATTTATTAAGTGTAGTTACAGGATGAGAGCTACACTCGTGGTGGCCTGTATTCCCAGCACTCTTTGTCATATAACGCTTTGAAACTACTGCCGGTTTTGGCCTCTACCACCTTCTCACCTAACTTGTTCCAACCGTCTACCACTCTGTTTGCGAAAGTGAATTTTCTTCTATTTCTTCGGCATCTTTGTTTAGTTAGTTTAAATCTATGATCTCTTGTTCTTGAAGTTTAGGGTATCAGGAATTCTGCCCTATCAATTTTATCGATTCCTGTTACTGTACTATTTTGTACGTAGTGATCATATCACCTCTTTTCTAGTTATCTTTATTCTAGTTATCTCTTTTCTTCTATCTTCTAGTTTTGGAATATTTAATGCCTCTAACCTCTCCCTCGTAGCTCTTGTCCTTCAGTCCTGGGAGCCACTGAGTGGCATGTCTTTGCACTTTTTCTGGTGTGTATGTGTGTACAGTATATATATATACTGCATATATTCAGTTATTCATAAGTGCCCATAGGAAAAATTAAACAATAATTCTGACTTCTGGCTTTGTGTTTCACCACATTATTAAGGAATATAAAATAACAGCAATAAATAAATTATCAAATAATGGAGGTGACTTGAGTAACTGGGATAGGCTATTCCCAAATTCTTGGAATGTACTACATATACAGTTTGATTATAGATTTTGAAATAACAAAGGTTTTGTATGCAGTGTAGCACAAAAACTAATGATGTGTTTGAACCTTTTTGTTTTTATCTACTGGTTACCTTGCAATGATTTAGGGGCTCAACGTCTCTGTGGCCCAGTCCCTGACCAGGCCTCCTGGTACATACAGTATTGTAATAAACTTTTTATTCTTACATTTGTAGTTTTCTTCATATAGATTTTTAATTACAATATAATTGTAGGCCTTAAAGTTCAGGGGCCAGATTCACGAAGCAGTTATGCAAACACTTAAAAACCTGTACATCTTTTCTCAGTCTTTGGCAGCTTTGTTTACAACTATTTAACAGTTAATGAGCTCCGAAGCACCAGGAGGCTGTTTATAATAACACCAACAGTTAATTAGGAAGTTTTTGTGCTTTTAAACTGTTTAATAAATGTAACCAAAGCTGTCAAAGAATGAGGAAAGATATACACATTCGTAAGTATTAGCGTAACTGCATCATGAATCTGGCCTCAACTTGCCTAGAGGGCCAACATCCCTTGGGCTGGCACTGATAATTTATGACTTGTCAGTAGGAATGTTGTCTTGTTTTATTTCTTATATATTCTTTGATTTCCAGAACTCAAGAATGGACCAGGGAAATTCAACTAAAATATATGACAGCCATGATTTTGCTAGTGGAGAGATTTCATCTTCCCAAAGTATCAACATATCAGTGATGAAGGTTAACAGTGAACTCCCTCATTATTCAGATAAAGAAACTAATTATTTGCAAGAATCTTTTGGTACTACTGTATTATATAGTGGACGGTCATATGTACGCAAGTTCAAGCCTAATAAAGGCAGTGGAATGTTTAGGAAAAAAAGTTTCCTTGATGTGAGTACTACAGATGAAGCAGGATATTCACTCAGCCTGCAACAAAACAATGGATTGCATAAAATAAATTTAAGGGGCGAGATGCTCTGCTTTCCTAGTGTAACAAAATTGTGCCAGGATATGAGAGATTTTGAAGCACCTTTAACAGAAATAAAAGATAACGACATTAGAATAACAAATTATCCTAATGAGAAAGAACTGCAGAACCCTGTTCTGAAAGATCTAATGAAAAATATGGAAGCATATTATCGAGGTTCTGAAAGTGCTTCATTAAAAACAACAACCAAAAAAATACAATATGATAAACACAGGGATGGTATTGCAAGTATGTGTAATGAGACTCTTCAAGATAATGTGAGAAATGCTGTGAGGAAAGCTGGGAACGAAACCATTTGGTATGAGTGCCAAAAGTGTCATTTAGAATTTTGCACCCCCAAAGGTCTTGCAAATCATGTTAAGACACACCCAAAAGTAATGATTGAAAAAAATACATGTGTGCACTGTAGAAAAGGTTTTGACAATGCTAATGACTTAAGTGATCATTTACATGCTGAGCACATTTTTGATATAATGAACTACACATGTGAATCATGTCTAGTGGAATGTATTAGTGCTGATTTGTTTGATAAACATCAGTATTCGTGTCATAGAAAGCAAGATACATCATGTCTCTTTTGCTCAAATTGTGACAAAGTTTATTATGATCAAGAAATGCTTAACTATCACAAGGACCAACGAAAACATTGTCATATATGTTGTCTGAACTACTGTATGTCTTCTGACCAATTTAAAACCCACAAAGAAAAACACATATTGTTTAAATATAAATGTCAGAGTTGCAATACCTCCTTTATAACCAAGGCAGCTTTAACAAAGCATTTAGAGATGAAGAATTTATGCTTTCAGATATTAAGTGACAAGGGTGTAAATCATGCAGAATCATATGAATTTGACCATGATCAAATTAAGGACTTTGGTATTCACTCAGAAAGGAATCAAGAGGTTGAGGATAATATAACTGAAGAAATTCACATTTCCTCTACCAAGAAAGAGAAGACACACAAGTGTCTTTTGTGCACTGCTAAGTTTGCACTTGTCAAGAATATGTGGAGGCATGTAGCTGTCATCCATCAAAAAGACTTACAGGTAAAGTATTTTAATTTATTATCAACATTTTATACAGTAATTAAAATTATTATTACTATTGCAAAACTTTTAACAGATTTATAGAAATAGTATTACATTCTGAATGTGCCACTTATTCTTTTCACCTACACTCAAAGCCTTGTTTATTACAACCAGTCTTGTGGTTTTAGGGACTGAAGAAAATGTTTAGCATAAGCTTTACTTATCATAATTTCCCGAACTGTAATAGAAAATGTTCATATCTGAAGGTGACATATAGCCAAAAGGCTGTATGTCGCATCTTATTGGCAATTTATACAATATATTCATTAAAAATTCTATGATGATGCTAACATTATTTCCATCTTTTATTTCTGTATTATACAGTTTGAAAGTCTGCAGCATTTACCAACACCTATAGGTCATCAGTGCAACATATGCGAGAAGAAATTTACCAGAAAATCTAATCTTGTTTCTCATATGGCAACACACATACGTGGAACATGCAGGTGAGGATACCCACACTTGCTATGTATACAGTAATAAGAAGCCTCTATTCCTGAAGAGAGCCCACTGGTGACTCCCTGAAGCTATCTTCCTGAGATTGAGATTGCTATATACTGAACAGGGGTCTTTGACATTGTAGTGGCATCAGTATAAAGTTTCTTAATGCTTCTTTTGCCTCTTTGTCTCTCATTGTGTTTCTTCTGTGTTCTAGTGGTTTTGTCTGTTTAGTCTTGGTTGTTTGTTGATCAGAATTTTATGCTTAATATTGTCGCCTCTATTGCTCGGCTTTGGTGTACCAGCTTATTGTTGACGTCTCCTCGGCACCGTTTCCAAAGCTGGTTTGTACTTTCTTTCACCTCTAGCTGGCTCATTCTTCTCTTGTACCATCTTGACTTCTTGATAGGGTGTTGGTATTGCTTTCCTACCCTCAATACACAGTTTTCCCTCAGGTGTGGGATGCGTTTCTTAACGCTCTGTTTTTATTGACTCTCGTCTCCGGTGGTTGGGTTAGGGAGCTTCATGCTTTTATCTGGAGGCATGAGTTATGTTCATTTGGCCCTGATGGACAATTTCTTTGTTTGCATCTTTCTTCTTTTCTGGCAAAGAATAAGATGGCTGGCCTCTGGAGGGATTCTTAGGTGGTTAATGCTTGGTTTGTCCAGCCAGGGTTGCATCATTTACTGTATTGTGTCCAGTAGTGCATGCCACCTGCTCTGCTTTGGTGGTTGCACTGTTTGTTGATCCAGTTTCCTTGGTTTCTTGTTCCAAGGCTTGTATCTCGTGAGTTGTCCACAGTGTCTTTAAACCATAGACTGTGTATCCTGAGTACTGTCCACTCCTATGCATAGATACCACCACCACCACGAGAGTGACAAGTGAGTTACATACCAATCTAGCCAGCCTGCAGTCTACCCCTCAGGCACATGATGTTCATGTGCCTGAGGGGTAGTTTTGTAGCCAATTTGTAGCCAAAGCTACAAATTGCTACAAAGCAATTTGTAGCTTTGGCTGCCATGTTCTCTAACATGTTGTGGGTTGCTTTTCAGGCTCGAGGGGTTTGGTGGTCTACTAGGGTCCTGGTGGCTCATTGTTTACTCAGTGTTCCTGGTCAGGCTTATGTTGTCCTGGGTCAAGTTTTTCATCCCAGTGTCTCATCTTTGTGTGTATTGTTGATGCTTTCCTTCTCCCTGGTTAGTCATGTTTTCCATCTTCTCATGTTGTTGATGGCTTCTCAGTGACAGTGATAATAACAATTCCCTGCTCTCTGTACCTTTGTGAGGTGGCCAGGTTCATGGCCAGGACCATCTGGTCCCCAGTAAGTCATGCAGAACTCTAATGGCTGATGTGACTTAGTAGGGGGGGGGAGCCATCTTAGCAAGATACTGTAGCTTCAGGGAGCCACTGAGGTCCTACTAGAAAGATGCAGTTCATTACATTCAATGCTGGATATTTAACCCTATTGCTGCTAAAGTAAATAGTAATGTAACAAGTAAATAGAACCATAAATGTGAAGAGTGACCTCTGTTCAGGTTCCTGCAAAATGTTTTCATGTCATGAAATGTCACATAAATCCTTTGACCTTCAAAATCAGTGCTTAGACCAGGTAAATTCTACCATCTGTTGGCAACAATCAAATGTTACCCCAAGTGGTTGTGCCAAAAATATACAATTATGCATCCTTTAAACCCTCACACTCACACTTTTGTTTATATTTAAGGTTTGTAATGTAATTTTGTACAGTATATTGCACATGTTTCTATGAGGGTTGCCTTAGTTGCTTCCAAAGCTAAAGCACTAGCCCTACCAAGTTTTTTATGATAACTTCAGGACTCTGCGGCCAACCAAGCTTATCAGAAACTAGGACCAGAGTGTGGCTCTCTGCAAGGTACAGGAGCATAGGGATAAAAAATAAACCCAAGTTCAAAAAAAGGTATAAGTACATCAAAACAAGTAATTGCTTGAAAAGGAAATTAGTAACACTGAGGAAAACAAGGCAAATAAGTGTTGCCTCTAGATAAACATTCCAGCCATAATGCATCTGATTGCCACCAGATGGCAAACAAAGTCACTCTGGGGTCCGTCTAATTACCACAAGCTACACAAGCTTCAGAAAGCTTCCTGGCAATACGTTAGTAATGAATAAATATGATATGTTAGGTTAGGTTGACCTAACCTAAACTAACCTAACCTAACCTAACCTAACTTAACCAAACCAAACCTAACCAAACCTAACCTAACCGACGCTTGGATCGTCGACTTTATTTGGGTCACCAGCTCTTTATTTTCGTCTAATTTCTTAATAAAAATATATTTTTTCAGATTAAAATTATGTTTTCTCGTGTTGTACATTCAGCACCCACATTATAATGAGTAAATATATCATATTTATTCATTATTAACATATTGCCAAGAAGCTTTGTGAAGCTTGTGTAGCTTGTGGTAATTAGACGGACTGTCACTCAGGGTTCCCACCAGCCAGCCACATCATACCAACCTGGTGCAACCCCAGTTATACCATTCTGCTGGGCCTACATTCAGCTTCACACTGAAATTTTGGATAAGAGGTGTGAGATAACTTTGGAACAATTTGTTCCATGATGTGTCATTGCTTTGTTTTGTTCTATTTTTTGCTTTACATTTGTGTCTTGTGACACCCATTTTGCATGTGCCCAGTATTTCCATTTTACTCCGGATGTGTCAGGGTCCCTGGTAACTGGCTACCATCTCCCTTACCCCACCAGAGTTATCTTCTCTGGCAGGTTCAGGATTCCTCCTATATGAGGAATCCTGAATGATTCCTCCCGACTCTGAGACGTGTTGATGGGGAGTGATTATAGTTAGCTACTTGATGTTCATGTATGGTTATCGCACATTTCATCATCCCCCTATACATCTGGCAGCAGCCAGATGGCAGATCAGGTTTATTACTACTGGGGTGTTTACCTCATGGCAGCAACTGCATGCATTGTTTAGGGTTACTAATTTCCTTTCAATTTATTGCATATACAGTGTTGATATGCTATTACTTTCAGGTTGGATTTTTCTAGGTTTTGAGTTGATCTTTGATCCCTCAAGCTCCTTTTGCCTCATAGAGAGTGTCAGATTCTGGCGCTGGCTTCTGGGAGGCTCAGGTGGGTCCTAAAGTCCTTGTGCAGTTTTCTAATGCTTGCTGGATCCATTGGTATAGCTCGGAGAGATACTGAGTGGCCGAACAGAAAAGGGACATTTCATTACATTTAACAATTTATTTTAATATTGGATTTAAATTCATAAGTACTCCAGTTAAAACAAAACATTCTTTGCAGCATAGATGATGGTCAGCCACAATGTTCAGTTTGTCAAAAGACCTTCCAAAAGCAGCGGTATCTTGTTGATCACATGAGGTAAGTTACAAGTACAAAAGTTAAAAGATCAGTGCTTAAAAATAGTGTTTTATTTAGCCAAGTTTAGTTTTATATTAGTTTAGTTTAGTTTAGTTTAGTTTAGTTTTATATGAAACAGGAAATATATATTTCTTTGCATATTATCTTTCTAATAAAAAATTTCAGATAATAAAAGGATAATCCAGATAGGTTCATAAATTACCGTTAGTAAAATTTTACTGTACTTACCATAATTAGAACTTGACTGTGGCTAAGTACATTTTTGAATGAATATACTGTGTAGTTGTATTTTATTTTATTTCATGAAACCAAGAACAGTTGTTTTAACAAGCAGTAAGGATAGCATCTTTTGTTAGATAACCAAACTGAAAGACTATTAATTTGTCGTCATCATCATCTTACCCTATTTTGCACTTTAATGGAGGCTGGGGAGGTATCTGCATAAAATAAAAAGGAGCAGTATAGATTAATAATAATAGTATAAATGTTAATAAAATAATATGTCCAATAACCATATATTACACACTGCATAGCATAATGAATGAATCACCACCACTACACTCAAGCATGTAATCTAGAGCAGTACCCCACTCTTTTTTAAAACTATGTGTATAGTGCTTCTTTTTATTTGACACATAATGTACAAACAAAATACAGTATTCCTTCTTCACAAATTGAGTGTCATCTAGCCATGTTAGGTAATTACCTAAGTGTAGTTACAGGATGTGAGCTACGCTCTTGGTGTCCTGTCTCCCCAGCACTCTTTGTCATATAACGCTTTGAAATTACTGACGGTTTTGGCCTCCACCACCTTCTCACTTAACTTGTTCCAACCATCTACCACTCTGTTTACAAAAGTGAATTTTCTTATATTTCTCTGGCAACTTTGTTTCATTAGTTTAAATCTATGACCTCTTGTTCTTGAAGTTCTGGGTCTCAGGAATTCTTCGCTATCAATTTTATTGAGTCTCTGTTACTATTTTGAACATAGTGATCATATTGCCTCTTTTTCTTCTATCTTCTAGTTTTTGCATATTTAATGCCTCTAACCTCTCCTCGTAGCTCTTGTCCTTCAGTTCTGGGAGCCACTTAGTGGCATGTCGTTGTACCTTTTCCAGTTTGTTGATGTGCTTCTTGAGATATGGGCACCATACAACCGCTGCATATTCCAGCTTTGCTCTAACAAAAGTCGTGAACAATTACTTTAGTATTTCTCCATCCATGTATTTAAAAGCAATTCTGAAGTTAGAAAGTGTAGCATAGGCTCCTTGCACAATGTTCTTAGGAAGGAGAACATCTACATCCCACTTGGGATGCCACATCCCAAGTGCTGTAGACACTCGATATCCACCACCAATACTTACACTAGTCATGTATGCCTATCTTCTCAGCATTTATTTCCTACTTTCAAATTCACTCGGATACACTGCCTTCATCAATTTTTATCATCCATTTGTTCAACATAACCAAACCATCTCGATACTTTCTTCTCTGTATTGTAATTTTCTGATTAATGCTCTACTGTATATATCTTTCAGTGACATTTTCATTCCTTGCTCTGTTCTCGTAACAGCACACATGCTTCTCAGATTTTCCATTTCAACTTCTCTAATATGGTATATGATTTTTCGTGTTCATGTTATGAAAGCATCAAGGATTCAAGCTTAAAGGAAGACACTACCACTTGGGCATGCAGCATTCTGAATGAATCTCAAAGCATATTGTCCTCGGTAACCTAGGCTTTCATTGCACCAGTCACTTTTCTTCCCTAACTCATTTTACTCTCGACTTTGCTTGCAAAAATTCCTCTTTTGTCAGTCACACATGTCAGGTATTTAAACTGCCTTGCCATTTCTAATACTTCTCCATTCACAGTAATTTCACCACAGAATTTTTTTTTATCTCTACACCACCATAACTTTACTTTAGCTCACATTAACTTTGACCACGGTCTTCCCTCACATACTCAACTAATTTATAAATCTTTATCATTCTCAACTAAAATTGAATGTAATGAAATGCCTTTCTCTGAACTGTGCCTTGGTAGCATCCCTAGTTTATGCACAGCCAGTTACTAGTCAGTCTAAGACAACACCAAGGAAACTCATTATCTACCAGAGTGTCTCTGCGAGCTCCTCTTGCCCCCTCTATGAGGTGGGAAACATATGGGGGGAGTCAGCAGACAGGGGAGGGGGGCAGATTCTGGATGATATTTTTAGCCAGTGACACTAAAGATGTCACTGGCTAAGATATCATCAATCTTTCCATCACCGTCTCCTCATGTATTACCAGCTTTTACTGTCTTTTCCTATAGCAATTAAACTTTTTCACTTTGCAAAAAGCATAAGAAGACAAATGGGTACCTCATCATTCTAGATAAATAAAAACAATGTTTTTAATGTATTCCCACAAAATTTTTATTCCATATTTACAGTTTTGGTGGTCTAGAAATGCATCCTCCCCCCATGCATAGCATTCCACCAACAGGAAATTTTTTTTTAGTTATTAACAGTCGACTTATAAATACCTTTCCAGAATGCATCCCATCTGCCAGTTGGGGATTCCCTATACTAAAACTAGTACATACTGTAGTTTTGAATAAGTAGGTTGAATGGTATTTATCTTCCCTTATTACTTTGTATTCTTAAGCTGAGGCTGAGGTTTCCTAAATCTTGATCAGAGGTATTACTCATTAATATTTTTCACATTTCAGGTTGCATACTGGGCGTGGTACTCATCAGTGTCGTCACTGTGATAAAAAATTCTTGAGGCAATCTCATTTGAAGTCACATATGGAAATGCATGATAGTTTTCACAAATTTTATTCCTGTCCACACTGTGATAAAACATATATGCGAAAGAGAGGTACAGTATGCTTTTAATTATCGCTTGTTGCATAATCACAATGCTTTTATAATTCATATTTCTGTTCAGGGCCACTTTTGTATCTCCCCTAGTCATTTATAGCAGACTTGGCCAAAAAGAGACAATACACCTAGGCTCTGTGATGACTCTTATACCCAGAGACAAGTAACCTTGCAGTCTGTCTTGCCTCCTTAAAAATGGTGTGGGAACTAATAAGAAAGAACAATTTCATATTCCTTTGAAGCAAGCACTTGCATAACAGTGAAACCATTTAAACCATAAAACTGCTCTGAGCAAATTATGCATAGCAGCTAGAATGCTCTAAATAAGTTAATTAAATCACACATAGAGGTTATAGTATTCAACGCACAAGTCCCTTCCTTACACAGTTAACCTGTTGCTAATTTTCTCCTTGGAGGGTTTCTTTGGGGTTACTTTTCTGAGACACTCCTCTGCTCCTGGTGAGTACCCCCTTAAAGAGCCACCTTAAGAGCCCTCCCAGAAAACCAGTGTTGAATATAAAGTAATGAAATGTCTCTCCAGTAGTTCTTGATGGCTCCTTGAACCCCTCCCAGTTCCCAGTTCAGGTGTTTAATTTTTTCCCCATCTTCCTGGCTACATGCCTGACATGTCAAAACTAGGGGATCAAGGAGGAGGGTGTGCAGGCCCCTAGTGATGCACAGGTGAAAAAATGGGTGAACATCTTCTCAATTGGTTAGTTTGTTCATTCCGGGGATTCACTTTGTTTAAATTGCTGATTGTATGTTTTGACTCGCCGAACCTTTCTAGTGACTCTTTCTTGGTTAGGATGATATAGTATTCCCTGCTCCTTGTTCCTATGTAGAGAGGGCTAGGTTTTGGCCTATGGTACCAGGTAGGCTTACAATGACTCGCAAGAACCTATCATGAATTGAATTAGGTGGCACTATCTAGGTAACTAACTCAAGGAGCTACCAAGGACCTGACAGAAATAGGTATTTCATTACATTCAATGCTGATTTTTTTTTAGGTAAATAGAAATTATTCATTACTGTACAGTGAAGTACTGTAGTATTATACAGCAATGCATGTTTTGTGTAAACAAAAATTCATCACAAATGCCTTTTAAGGATACTACTGTATAATTTGGATTGTCAAGCATAGATGAATCATATTTGCATTATGATTCTTCAAGCAGTACATTTATTTTACATGGAGAAAAAGAGAATTTTCTGGTGAGGATGGCATTGCTTCTTAAGAGGCCAAATCAATAATTCATAAGCAGCAGTGCACAGTAGTAAATTGTTTTTGTTTACCATATGAAGTGGCAAGAGTTACCATGTGGTATGGAATGGGGCTGCCGTAAGCTCCACCAACCCATACGGCGGAG
The DNA here is from genome assembly GCF_040958095.1 of Procambarus clarkii. Lineage (NCBI taxonomy): Eukaryota > Metazoa > Arthropoda > Malacostraca > Decapoda > Cambaridae > Procambarus > Procambarus clarkii. The sequence goes on along the minus strand of NC_091217.1, from coordinate 2,709,606 downwards.
TACTGGACTATATTTTAATCATTCAGCATTAGTGTGAAGCAAAGATAATAATAGAGATTTTCTGATACTGTAATTCTGAATTGGATGAAGTACCGAATCATTATTGGTGCTTTAGCTACCGGTAGCTAGAGATGCAGAGGTGCTTCAACAGAATGAGTGTGTTAATGGGTACCTAGTCTGCATTCATTCTGAGTTATAAATGAAGCACTCTGGAATAATGCCATTTAATCGACCATATGGTATATGATCATAGGTTTTATGAATACAGTACGGTAATACTGTATACAGTATTCATGTAAGTGATTTGATAGTTTATTAATTTTTATTCCATCAAAATATTTAAAGTAGATCAATTATTTATGATCAAAAGATGTTAATGGCAACCATATTAAATGAATTACTTTAAGCTAACTAATATCAATTTTTTGCTGATCAACAGATCAAGTGCATCATGTGCGTATGATACATGGTTCTGCTCATGACGTCATCTCTAAGACAGAGACGGTGTAAGTGTGGAGACATAATGTTTTACATATACAGTAATAGATTCATCTTTCACTTTTTCATATTCATTATTTATCTTGCTCTCATAGAATTTTGTCCACAGATATATAATTATAGTGTATCATATTCAATAGACACCAAACAAAAAATATCCAATCTTGTAGCTTTGGGTTATGTTCATATTTTAAACCATCCAATAGATTTACAACATCCAGTATATACATATAATTGAATAGTTATGTTAGAAAGGTTAGAAAATTTGTCCGGCTTTGTTACAACCATTAACAATGTAAATAAGATTTATTTTCAATACCTGATACCCCTATTTCTGCTTTGTATTAAAGTGGTGAATAGAAAGCCAACTCCAAACACCGTAGTATCTAAATGTTTGCATTGTTTCATATGATCTACATTATTCATATGATTTCATATGACTGGTGACTCCCTAAAGCTATCTTGCAGCCGAAATGGCTTCCCACTACTGGATCACATCAATCATAAGTCCTGTTTGGCCTACTGGAGACCAGAACCAAAACCTGCCCTTTTTTGCCCCCCTTCCCCTCACAGAGGTGCAAGGTGCTGGGGATTGTTATGACTACTCAACACTGGGAAAAACATCTACAAAGTCAGTGAAGCAATACAAACATCTGCATGGATCATAGAAAATGAAGCTAACGCTGCTAACTCCATATGTGCCATGTGCTTTCAATCTTAAGTCTCCAAAGGAATTTGTTGACTTATTGTGAAGATCACAGGCATCGTGCATGAGAGAGTTTGGATGTTGAGTTGCTGTTTGTTAACATGCCCTTGGATGAGGTTATTGAAATGATGATAGACAAGAGTTTATCTGGATCCAGTTTGTCATCCTCTTGTACCTGTGGATAACCCTTAAATTTACTTTAATATACCTACTTTTTTTTTCTGTCAAATTTCTTATACAATGTATTTTTTTTATACTTTCTTACAATGCATTTTTATACCTTCTTACAATTTATTTTTATACTTTTGTACAATGTACCTGTAATTTTTTTTTTAATTTTGCTAGAAATTAACTTCTTAAAATTATATATATAAGATTAAGCATCTGCCAGAAACACTGTGTGCGCTAGTGGCTTTACAAGAAAGTAAAACTTCAATGCTCTGTACTCTCATAAACCCAATGTAACTTCTTGTATATAAATAAATAAATAAAATTCACAACCCACATGAGGCAAATGAGGGGATCTTCAACAAGCTGCCGGCTTACTGTCCTCATCGAGGCCACTAGTGTTAGGGGCTCTCAGGTAAACTCCGGTAAACAACATTGTGAATTACTAGTGTATTCACAATGTTGTGAAACCAAAAATGGCTGTTGTTTAGCGACTAGTACTCACCCACTTGTCTCCATGAGTAGATGGCTTCAAAGCCTTGGGTAAGACAAGATGACTGTACAATGTTATTTAAACTGTTCACTCCTAATCATCCACCAAGAATTGTGGACCTACACATTAAATGAATTGTTCATATGGTGTTCTGGCAAAAAAAAAAAAAAAAAAAAAAAAAAAAAAAAGGAAAAATATATATGTTATGGCTTTAAAGTGAGCTGTAGTAGAGGTCTGAACCAGCAAGTCGCAGAGAAGACATCTGCTCTTTAACCCGCTGAATTAAGAAACACTTGTTCAAAGATTACTGTATATGGTGTACTGTACACATAATTTACTGTATTTCAGGAAAATGGAAGGATTTTCATGTTCAGCATGTGACAAAAAGTTTTCTTCAGTATTAAAGCTTCAGATGCACGAAGTCATACATACTGGTACGTATCAGTGTTATTTTTCTTGATTCCTCAATAGTAATGGTATTTTCTGAGCACGGTCCGCTTGGTAGTGCTCTTATGACTTAGTTGTCAACCTTACCAAGACATTGAATGTTCATCAGGCTCTGAACAACTTTTCACACAAATGAGACAATACGTTTTCAAATTGCATTTTCCACAAAATAAAGGATGAGGGAGTTCATTAGAGAGCATATCTCAATGCACCACTCTTTATAAAAATAACAATTCAAACCATTCAACACACTTTCTAAATGATTTTTAGTAAGTCTAAAATTTCCAAGAATTGTTCTGGCTACCTAATCATCCATTAGCCAACTACTGTACATTGCAAGTACAATGTTTACAACTACATTGTACATTGATAGTAACCAGATTTAGCCTTAAGTGACTAAACAGGGTCAGTGGAGGTGGCAATCCTCACTTTTACTCCTGACACCTTCCTCTTATTAAGCTACTCTACAAGAAACCACATATGTTGGTTAAGTACTGACTTGTTTTCTTCGAGATTGTCTGCAAAGGGAAATACATACTTTAGTGTTTGCTTCCTTGCATGATACCCATTAGTGATCTGATTTCTTTTCAATGTTGCCTTCTCTGGTGCTGATGGCAAGGACCATCAGCTACCAGTAGCTCTATTTTCTGAAACTGTTGGGGCACCACCCTTCAGTTAGTCTGAACTTTTTTAGTCAGTCTTTTGTCATAGTTGTCTTTTTGCTGAGCTCTGAATCAGTGTTACTCTTGTAGGACATTGGGAGACATAAACCTGCCCAAAGAAGACAACCCTTGCCATGGCCAGAGCAAGATGGAATGCTAAGGCACATGCAGTGTGGGTGGCAAAAACACAATCATGTAGTATAAATAAAAATAAAGAAATGACATTCAGCAGAACTAGTGTTCCAGGGAAAGCCAGCAACACTTAGCTGAAAGTGAGAAACTTAACAGCCCCTGCACTGCAGCACTAATTGGCATCAAGTTGTTGGAAAAATGAGGGGCAGGCTGTTTGAGATCACAGGTGACGCTGCCATCGTATGGCAGCCAGACACATCACAGATAGGATACTTTGCCCCTGGGGTACAATAGTTTGCCTTGTTTACCTAGGGGCACCTAATTTTTCTCAATCAACCATTTGTTTTGTTTTGGCTATAATCTCTAATGGGGTTTTTCTGATTTTTGGCCACACATTCCCAAGCTCCCCTTTGCCTGATAGTGAGCCAGATTCTGATCTTGACTTCAAGTGGGTGATAATTAGTTTTAGGGAATGGGTGTTTAGCTAAGACTTGATTGTACTAGAGCTTGGGGAACTGCTGAGTGGTTTCCTGGAAAAACAAAAATACCTCATGAAGTGATGTATATACAGTACAAGGTTGTAAAATTATCTCAACTCTTGTTTTAATATCAACTCTTCCAACTGATTGATTAAAGACATGCCCAGTTATTTCTCTGTTTTATGGTTTCAAACTTTATTTTATGTAGGCTTAAATTTATCTCAATATTTACAACACCAAACTTGTATAGTATTTTAATAGCCTTTCATTTTTCAGCTACAAAACCGCCTTACAAATGTCAGGAATGTTCTCAAGATTTTCCAACACTAAGTACTCTAAAACGCCACTACTTGATTCACTGGGACCTGAGACCATTTTCTTGCTCTGTCTGCAGCAAGAGCTTTCGGTAAATATTACATTTATTTATTAATATATGCAATAAAGAAAGTAATTCACTTAGTGTGTGGAGCTGAAAAAAACCCACAAAGAATGGGATAAATATGATGAAAGAGTCAAGAGAGAGGGCAAGAGCAAGTGAGCTAGCTAGTTTTATTTCACATTATACACTAAATAATAAATTCAGTATGTTTATCTGTCTTTATCTGTGTTTCAGGTACAAACAAAGTTTGAAACGGCACATGATGACACATACTGGTGAGAAGCCACACGTATGCAAGCACTGTGATAAAGGTTTTGCTCTGAAAGGTACCCTAAATGTACACATGCAACAACATTCAACAGTGAGAACATTTAAATGTTACAAATGTGGTGAGCAAAGATTATTTCAGTTTACAACATTTACATGAATATATAAAGTTGTAGTCACTTGGTCATTATATTGGTGTTGATTATAGCATACTTTTACCTGTTTTGTGTAAAGTAGTTTATTGTATTAATGAACCAAACATGACCAATTTGGTTCTTAAATTTGAAATCAAATACAGGAAGAAGTATTACAAATTGGTAGTTTATTGGATACTACTATAATTTTAAATAAAATTACTGGGTAATTAAAAGTTAAAATTACAAAATAATTTAAGTGCAATTAATATATTTAATAAATATTAATGTGTCAAAGAATCATGTGTAAATAGCACATCTAATACAACTCGATGTTATGATTATACGAGGGGAAGCATAAAAGGCATCCCCAAGCTGGAAATGTCTCAGGATATGGACAGAGCATGGTAGAGAGTAGCAGTTGCAATTACTGTATTTAAATTAACTATGATCTCCTAACACTATTATGAGTACAAACTAAGTACTGTACTGTACTCCATAATAGTGTTAAGAGTACAAGCTGAGCTCGCATGTAACAACACTGCCTTGGCAATAATTGAACTATGAAGTTGAAGGATAGATATCGTATCAAGAACAGCTTTCCTACCTCCCTGTAAGAGATAGATTAAAAGAATGTGAATATCGGCAGTAAACATGTAGGATCTCCAAAACTCTACCCATTCCGATTATCTTATGGGCCTCTGCTCTGGCCACCCTAAATAGAATAAATGGATCTGTTGTGGTGTATTTTCCTGGCAGCTTAGTTAATAGTTTGACCTCAAGCTGAAGGCCACTGAGGAATGCACTACCTCATATTACTTGAGGCAAATGGCAGCATCCAGTAAGGTTAGTTCAAAATGGAATGCTGGGAAAACAATCAGAAGTGCAAAGAATAGGGAAAGAGGATGAAGAGGCTCCAGTTCACCTTATCAAACTGCTACCAGGAGAGAAGGGCTTCCCTAGTCATTTCTATGACTAGAGAAAGCCAAAGACCCTGAAGAATATAGGAAACTGCCGAAGGCCTATTTCAGGTACTCCCATTTGTCAACTCAAACTTGACTTGATATCTGACCTACACGTTTATTATGATTTTTTTTGTTATCTAAGGTACCAAGGTACACGTAATATGATTCAATTAAAGCTAAACAGATTATTATTTAACAAAATAATTGAAAGAGCATTGGTTGAACCATGTGTTTATGCTTTCCTTAAAACAAAAGATTTTTAGTCTCAAATGCCCAACGGCAATAGGTGGTGGTCAAGTGTTCTCAATTTTTTTCCCCCATATTTAGTGTACCTGTTTTACAGCAGCTTGGTAAATTGGATGTAATTATTGCCAAATTTACTGTACAATATTTTTCAACTCCCAGTAAACTGAATGCTGTAATCTCTTATTTCCAGAAACAATCTTTGAGAGGAAGCAAGAACTAAAATCTCATCTTTGCAGTAGGATAACAAAGCAGGGATCACCTGCTGAAAGCGTCTGTACTGAATTTGTGTACAGAAAACCTAATTCCTGTACAACTTACGACAACCACAATGCTACAAGGAAGGAAAATGAATCTATGGCTAATCTTCCTGGTATTTTAAATGACTTGACAGCCATAACTCTAGTATCCGATACTTGTATAGATAATTTATTACCCGTCACAGGGCTAAATTCCACCAATATCACAGGTACTGTTATGCCAGGCGGGCATTTAATCACCGAAGTTAATGAAATGATAACCATAAATGGGACAGCGTCAAATTGTATTGGTGAAACACCTTTTGAAGTTAAAATTTCCAATCGGCCAAAGGGAAACTTACAGGCACCTCAAGATTTGGAGGATACCTTTGAAGAAAACACACTCTTGCATGCATCCTATTTTCAAAATGGGAAACAAACCACTGTTCTTTCAGACTCGTGTAAAGTAATGGATGAAAAAAATGAATCTGTAAACCTAAGTAAATGTTCAATATTAGAAGCTAAGCAAGAATCTGAAGTGGATGAAACAACCATTTATACTTTGATAACTATAGATGGCGAGTTAAAGCAGCCAACATTTATTAGTATTCCAGCAATTTCAAACAGTGATACGGAAGAGAATGTAACACTTCAAATAAATTTCCCAGAAGATGGTTCAGAAGTTTTTATTATAGAGAATTGATTTGATTTACAGTAATAAGACTTGCCAAGAGCTAAACCAGACACTTTTGTAAACCATTTTATTTGTATGCTGGTATGACAATATAGAACGTGTTCACGTTTGGTATTAGAACTCTGGCAACCTTAATTCTTCAACATTAAGAACCTTACAGAACCTAGAACCTTAATTCTAGGCACAGCAGATTCTAATGAAACTTAAGTTATTGTCTTGATACACAGCAGCAGCATCCATACCAACTACATCCAGCTAGTAATAAAAGTTTTTTTCAGGATGTAACATTAATGAATAAAACAATTTTGCATTCATTATTTTATTGCCCATTAAGAATTTTAAAATATTACAACTAGAAGGCACAAATCCATAATATAAGCAATTCCTTTTGAAGTTTGACACGCTTCTATTAAAAACTGAAAAATTAAATTGCCAAGATTTAAAATTTACTCAAAAACACATAAGTTACTTAAACAAGTATATAACGGTAACAGCAATGCATTAGAATGAAACTTTACTAACCTTGACAATATCTTAAGTAATGTCAACACTGATGAAACAATATGGTTAACCCATTGCAATTAGTTACAAAAATGGTTTCTGTGTGGTAATGCAATTCAATAAACGTGAACTAAATGTACGTAAAGCCCTTAAAATAACCAAATAACTTTATCGAAGTCTTTCAATGGCATCACGAATCTTTTCTTCGTTAGCCCCAGAGAAAGACTCTACCTGCAAATTAAAAAAAATTATACTTTAGTACAGTAATTTACATTTTAAGTTAAATTATTTAAACAGTATAAAAAATATTTAAGTTAAAAGGGAATATAAATTTTTTGCAAAAAAGTTTGCAGTTAAAATTTGATTTAACATGTACACAGCTTTAATTATTAATTAAAGCTAGAGAAATTATTTGACAGGGTTTTAAATTATTAATTTAATAATTATAATGATTTAGGGGATATATTTAGGGTATCTTGAGGTTATCTTGAGGTGATTTCGGGGCTTTAGTATCCCGTGGCCCGGTCCTCGACCAGGCCTCCACCCCCAGGAAGCAGCCCGTGACAGCTAACTAATTCACAGGTACCTATTTACTGCTAGGTAACAGGGGCATAGGGTGAAAGAAACTCTGCCCATCATTTCTTGCAGGCGCCCGGGATCGAACCCGAGACCACAGGATCACATGTCCAGCATGCTGTCCGCTCGGCCGGCCAGCTCCCGGTATACTTTATATAAATGAAAGTCCTAATATGGTAGCTAATCATCAAAACAACCTAAAGAGACAGAAAATATAGTTTGAAATCGGTGAAAAAAATCAGACAAAAAAATTAAAAGTCCCAATGTTTGCGAGTTGTGACATTTATTTGTCAACCAATTCCATTCTATCTTCACAAGTTTGGAAACATATGCATTCTCCAGGATGCAAAGGTTACAACAAAATCAGAGAATAAACAAGAGAAAATAATAAAAAATGCCCCCAAAAAATATTTTTGGGACATTGATGAAAGTGACATATTAACACTGGACAATGTATTTATATGAAATATAACAAAATAGATGATTAACAGTTATTATTATTTGTGTTAGTATTATGTATTACTCGGCAATGATATAAAGGCACCAACTACTATTTTTCTTTGAGCATAGGACAGGTGCTTGCATCTATTACTGCATAATCCTTCAGTTCGTTCTTAGGAGCTGTTGTCCTTATCAATAAAATGTTCTTATTTTTCAAAAATTTGTCTAAAATCAATTTCTAAAAATATTTTGATGAAAATTTTATGACACTGAAGCCAATAAGTTGGAGATTTGTTTAACATTTTAGTTATTTTTATATAATTCTAATATTTTTCGCTACTATACCCCCCTATATTCGCGGAACTATGCGTGGTCTAAGGGTTAAATAAAAACTCTTTTGTACTGTAATTACAAGGAAGGTGAAAGTGGCCTGAAACAGTTGTCACAGTTGTTTGGGGCTTTCTGGGCAACCGCAAGGCTAAAAACTATGTGGCGCTAGTCTAGAGACTGGTAAGAACTACGGCACAATGGGCTGCAAGATGTCCTACGAAGTTCATTTCCTTGATGCTCATTGATGAATTCAAGCAGTACACGAGTTCTTGTAGGAGAAAGGCAAGTTCTTCCCCACCCATTACATACTCTTGGAAAGCCACTACCAAGTACAGTATATTGAGACCATGAGATATAATTTGATAAGATCATATAATAATAATTTTCACTACAATTAGGGGCTAATTCGTGAAACTGATTTACAGTATTATCGTAAATCTCTAAAATTACTCTTCTAAATCTCTCTGGATCATTTCTGTACATCTTTAGTACAGTATAAATACGAGTTAATTTTGATGTACGTGTTTTTTTCTGTCTGAACAAAAAGACAAATTTGCCAGTTTACTCACCAGAAATGTATAAATTTCAAAATATTACTGCCTTGGTCACAAGATCAAAGTTTGAGGGGAATAATAGCCATTTTCTATATACAATACTTTCTTTACATATGGAATGTGGAAATAAGACTACTGCCCAATAACAATAATTGTGCTATCTTGAGTGTATATTTGTAGACAACATGACTCCAACCCATCTAAGAATTATATTTGTTAGTTTCCCTAAACATTACCTAGTTGCCAATGTTTTATATTTACCTTCTTGCCCTCTTTGAAGAATACAAAGGTGGGCATGCAAGAAACCTGGTGTTCCATAGCTACATCCTCACATTCATCAACATCCACCTTCAGGAATACTACATCATCCATCTCCTGACTCATAGCCTGTAAAAGGAACAAAAATATATTTAATCATAATGTAATGTATGCTAGAATAGCAGGATGCAAGTCTCATTGCATATAAAATTCCTGCAGGCATCTGTTTAAATTTTATAGCAGACAATTTTCAACAAGCAAAATTTTATTTACAGTTCCCCACAAAAGACATACACAAGATGGAGAGACAAGCAGAAGTAGCAGGAAAAGCACTCAATTGGGTACAGGAATACTTGACTGACAAGAAACAAAAGGTCTCATGGATGTGTCAAGCTGGAGAGGAGTGGAAAGTGGTGTTCTACAGGGCTCTGTCTTAGGATCTTGCCCTTTTTAATTTATGTAGATAAACTTACTTGTAAATGTAAATGAGCTTATACATGTTGATATTTCAAGATGCCATGTTCAGGAGTGGGCAAATAAATGGCTGCCAATATTCAATCCAAATAAGTGCAAAGTAATGAAAATGATTAAGATAGGAGACCTGTATTTAGCTATACTGTACCATAAGGGAAGGGAAATTACAAGAAATAAGAAAAAGACTTGGGCATAGACAATCTCAACCCTAACACCAGCTAATGTGAACAGGATAACATCAGTAGCATATTGGAAGTTAGCTAACAATGTCATTTAAAAATCTAAGCAAGGCTATGAGGCCTGACACCCGAGTGAACAGCGCTCGGGATTCGTAGTCCTAAGGTTCCGGGTTCAATCTCTGGTGGAGGCAGAAACAAATGGGCAGTCTTTCACCCTGATGCTCCTGTTCACCTAACAGTAAATAGGTACCTGGGAGTTAGACAGCTGCTACGGACTGCTTCTTGGGGGTGTGTAACAAAAAAGGAGGCCTGGTCGAGGATTGGGCCGTGGGGACGCTAAGCCCCAAAATCATCTCAAGAGAAAGCTTTGAAGTCATACACATTGTCTTATGTGAAACCATTACTTTAGTATGAAACCCACACTTTGTGAAGCATAAACTTGAGAAAGTTCCGAGGTTTGCAACTAGATTAGTACCAGGTTTGAGAGGCCTCAGCTAGGAGGAGGATAGGATACAAGTCACAACATACACAGGATGATTCGCCAACTAATTCACTTCATGACAATGCACTGCAATCAACACTTGTCTTTACTGTATTCATCATAATTTGTTATTGCCTGAACAAGTTTATTACATTATGTAAACAAACTTTGCTACATCTTCCAAAAATATATGATAATTGCCATTTATGTGAATAAACTTACCACCAACAGATTCTTCTGCTTTATCAGAATACTTACACTATTTGCAGAATTAGTTAAGCTTACCTCTTTGGTTAAGGACCATGGCTATTTGCAACAAAAAATCCTCCTGCAGTTCCAATTACAGTACAATGGCATTTCTTTTATAACAGCACTTCAAAAAACAAAATTAGAATAAACAAAATTAAATTGGTATACTGCATTTAGCAAAATTTAAACATGATAATCACAAAATACATACCTCAAGCTTGGGTGCAATCATCTTGCAAGGCCCACACCAGGTTGCATAAAAATCAACAATGACCAACTTTCCACCAGCTTCAGATAGCTGCTTGTCAAAGTCATCCTAGAATTTAAATAAAGACGTATAAATGAAATCATGTCTGAAAACCTGAGTATCATTAAAACGTCTGATCTGGTTAAGAACTGTATATATTTAAATTTACCGAGTACCAACATTTCAAGATGATTTAAACCATGCACAAATTAAATAATACCAATTGACTCAGGATTATCTAGAAAATGCTGACAGATAAATTCTAGTGACTGTACTGTACATGTCTTAACTGCCAGACTTAACACATGTGCCGTTTTAAAATAGTGTCCACACTAGTATTTTATAAAACAGTTCTTACTTTATAGATTGTGGGGAAAAAAAAATGTTAATCCACCGGGAACATCAATGACTGACTACCCTACATGAGGCAAGGTTGAGGAGGAGGAATTTCCTTGCTATAGCTGTATAAATGTGTATTAGTTATTTGATAAATGTGATCATGACTGGCAGATAATGGCATTGATATTAAGAGTAAGTGAAAAAAAAGTAAAAAGCAGATCATGAAGTCTTAATAAAAAGAAGAGCAATAGTATCAAATAATATATTATTAATGACAACTAACTAATAAAAATTATAGAAGATATGATTTGTGACATCACAATAGCGTGATGCATCAAATGAACGGCCCCACAAGGGCCGTGATGAGGGTTCGAACCTATGTCCGAGAGGATGCCAGACACCTTAATCGACTGTGCCAAGACGTGGTAAAATAATTGCAACCGAGAGTGCAACTCTCCTCACACGGATCCTGCAGTCTCTCTGAGAGCCAAATCAGGGTTTTACACAATTTCCCCATGCACCTGGGCTCTGTCAACAGGCTATTCTACTTCTTCACCCTTACTTCATTACACAGAAATCACAATAGCGTGATACATCAAATGAATAAATCCACAAGGGCCGTGATGAGGGTTAGAACCTACGTCTGAGAGGAAACCAGGGGACCTACATCCAAGTGGATCAATTGAGGTGCGTCTGGGATCATCTCTGACATTGGTTCTAACCCTCTTCACGGCCCTTGGGGATTTGTTCATACAATTGTGATTTCATAGCAGGAATTTTAGACCTTGAATTTTCTAATATTTAAAAGCTTTTCCCAGTCTGTAGCTTCAAGAATGACAAAGTCTAGCAGAAAAACAAAACATATTGCTCAACATCCTTAATTTGCTACAAAAAATTAAAATACAGTAATAATGTTCAGTAATTTTCCATGCATATTTATTTATATATGTACACAATCAGTTTATACAGCATATGTAAATGCAAATGTCACCTCTTACTAAAACAGAACTCGGCAGAAAACTACCGACTGATCAGCATATCCTTGTGTATCTGGAAACTTATGAAGAGAATCCCAGGGGAGGGGAATCATTTACCATTTCTCATTGCACAATCTAGTGAAATCAACAGCATGGTTAAAAATAAATTCCACCTTACAAACCTGCTCATATTTCTGGACACAGTAATCAGCTATTCAGATAAAGGACTTCCAGTAGATGAAGTATTTATGGATTTCTTTAAAGATTTGGAGGTGTAAGAAGAATAACATACAGGAGACTGACAATGATAATGGTGAAAGTGGCAAAGTTGTGTTTCGACTGCTTCTAGTTCAAATTGGATCCATGTGCAATTCAGAAAGTAATGTTTGAGGTCTAACATGTATCCTTGTTCAGGTGTTTGGACTGAAGAAATGTGGAATACAGAAAAAAGGAAACCTATCCACGGTTAGACTTCAAGGATGATAAACTTGGCTGTAAAGTATGTGCAAACGTAAGCAATGTAACCCTTTTCACTTCCAAGGGTTTAAGACTCAAATGTGTGGCAGATGTACCAAGTCCTATTATGGAGCAGATCGAAGTACACACATGAAGACTCTCAGGAAATTTTTTTATCAAACTATCGAAAGCCTACACTGCTGCTTTACGTGTTGAAAATGTAGCTAGTGAAGATGCTTTTGGAAAAAGTGTAATGCCATGAATGTTTCACATCTAAAGACAACTTGTTCAATTTTGTGTTCTGCATATTTTTTGGCACAAAAGGCAATTGAAAAGGGGAAGTTTGAAGGAATTACCATAACAAGCAACAAGAAAATTGTCTCCATTAATTATCAACAGTTTCTTAGTAATCTTGTGAACAATTTACAGCAACGTATGTTCATGACAACATCCATGAAAGGCTCTCAAACTTCCAAACCTCAATGTATAAATCATTGCCAAGTAAAATGTGTGCTTGAAAAAGACTGGCCTGATGAAATACCACCTAATTACAGAGAAACTGAAATATCTATGTAAGAGCTTTCTTCTTACTCTGCACTAAATGCCTTTAGAAACTATGTGGAGGATCATGGATGCTACATCCAAAATTTACACCCATTACTGAGCTGTTATTCCTATTAGTACTGCAGAGTGTGAGAGGTGATTGTCACATGAACCTGATAATATGCACAAGAATTCTCATAAATCATGTATCAGCACTTACGTTTGTTAAACTACATGGACCTCTTCTAGTTCAGTGGAATCCTGAGCCATACCATGGCTGTGGTACCACAGATCGGCAGTTGACAAGGACGAGAGTGCCTTCAGACCCCTGAAAACATCTCACATCCCACCCCTTTGTAGAAACTATTGTGAAACTTCTCACTGGTTGTATTTTGTGAGCACTAAGTGTTTTAACTTCTTAAATTGATAAATACATGATACTAGCTATCTAGAAATCCAACATTCTGTAACTTATTTTGAATGAATGTACTTTTAACTGAATAAACATTTATTTATTTATAAAATTGGTACTACACCCCTGCAGATAACACTAAGATTTATGAAGACGTAAGAAGCAAAAATAGAGGCCTTACAGAGTTGTACATGAACTTCACAAATGACAAGACTAGCAAATGCTTTCCAATATAGAAAAATGTTAGACCTTGCATGTAGCACGTAAATATAACATTACCATGCAGTAGCTTGAAGAAAAGGGCCTAGGAGTCAATCTACTAGTCCTTGAAAGCTGCACAACAAGTGCAGCTGTAAATGCCAAGACATTACTACTACAGTTCAAAATCCAGTTGAGAAAAGGTATCGGGAAAAATAACGAGGCCCCTCTGACACGCGGAAAGCTTCTTGTTCCTGTTGAGGCTACTGGATAGATGAGGGCCCTCAGGAAAATTAACAATGGTAAATTTATGTATAAATATGCAGAACTACAGTACTGTATACGACTTGGATTCTGTATGTAGCACGGTACAGTCTGACCAACACCTACACCTCAGTTTGAGTTAAAGCACTCGCCTAACCATCTCTGCCCTGCCTGGGAATCAAACCCAGGACCCTCAAATTACAAGTTCACAAAAACAGCTGGACCCTGCAGCCAGAAACTGCAATGGATTTAAAGAACACGGTACTTATTAGTACAGTAATGGTAATGTCATCTCAGACATAATAAAGGAAAAATACTCATGTATTTGTGAAATTTATGTAAGGAATTTGCACTAAGTCTTTCGCACTCTCCCGAGTGCTTTATCAAGGCGTGTGATTAGGACGAGACTTACATCTCAACGTCTAATGATTAGACGTTGAGATGTAAGTCTCATCCTAATCACACACTCACACCTTGATAAAGCACTCAAGAGAGTGTGAAAGACAATTCCTCACACAGATTTCACAAATATATAAGTATGGGTTTTTATCCTACATTACTTAATGTGTATTATTGTATTATTATTACATTAATTATTAAAAATATAGTAGGGTACAGTATATAAATTATTCTGGTGGGCAGCCTTAACAGGCCTAGCTAGCTCTATGATCAACAATGATGCACCAGGTATAGAGCCACAAGTATTTTGATCAATATATTTTTCCCACTATCTTCCCGGTAAATTATATACAAAGTATTCCACAAAGAACATTAAATATCCCCCCCCCCTTTTGTTGAAGTACTCGACATCTTCTGATAAAAAAACTTTAATTTTACCAATAAGTTAAAAACTCACAAATGTGGAATTTAGCACAATCACTTTCAACATAAGTGAAACTTGATCAAATTCCTGAACCCGGCTCCCGCCCCCTCGTGGCACTCACCTCCCCACCAGTATATCTAGTTACTCTTAATAATATACAAACCAACACACACTCAAATTTCAAAAGTTCGTTTCTGGAGGAATTTTTGGACACGATAGAATTGTATGGGCGGCCCAGCAACGGTCACCATACACCATCGACCACAGCCTGCGGGGCAATACCTAGAATATTGGGGTGTTTTATTATTTAGAAATATGCTTAAGCTTAAAAGGAGTTTAATGGTAAAGGGTTCAAACCTTGTCATTAACTTTGTAGACCATGTTTGAAGATTGACACAAGCCGGGAGGGAGGGATGAAGTGGCCGCCTGTGCTGCTGACGCTCGAGTGCGGGACCTTCCCTTCGCTTGTGCCAGTCACCTTCCCGTGATGTCACAACCCGCCATATTTGAAACGTCATTCGCGTGTCATCGGAGAGGAATATGATTGCAAACTGTGAGAAATATTATATTGCACACAATATAAAATATTTAATTGCAGAGAATAACAAACGGAACTTAATTCTTAAGTTCAAAAGAGAAGGCTGAGTTCGCATAGTATTCTAGATATCTCTGGTATGTCAGTATTGATCAGATACTTGCTATAAAGGTCAATCTTCAGAGCATGCTTACCTCTGTTGCTTGGCTTGTACAAATGTTCCGTGATGCTCTGTGGGGTTCTGCAGAATGATGGGTAAATTTGGAAACATTAATTAGCCTAAAATATCCCGTAAAATGTTCCCAGCGCTGAACACCAGTATTAATGTAACGTACGATTATGTTTCGTTTTTGGGTAGATTAGATACACAGTGTTTAGTGAGTTTCATATTTATTTAGTAGTCTTGATTACAGTAGTCGGTTGTTGGCACTGTCGTACATGTTCAGTCGGAGCTTCGAGCGGAGCAGGGAGCTGAGTGAGGCCGGAGTCGCAGAGCTCTATGTTAGAGAGCTTGGCGGCTCGATGGGGAATCATGAGTGTCCAAACTCAATGGAGAGCGAGAGCGTTGTAGCTCGATGCGGTCGTAGTCTGCTGACTGTTCTGTATCCAAGCTGTAGAGTCTTGGGGTCGATTAGAACTGTACACGCCGATTGCTACATTCTTGAGGTTGAAGAGGTGTGGTAAATCCAAAGTGTCTGTACTCCAGTTATCTGAATCACTGTGGAAATTGTACTGTTGCAACCCGTCCTCAACTCAAGTCCATTACATTCAGCGGTCGACCCCACAGACGCATTCATAAATTTTAACATGCTGTTTATTCAAAACGGGAATTTTCTCAAGTATAAATTAATATTATAATATATTAGCATATTGTGTATATATAGGCATAGGTTAGGTTAGGTTAGGTGTTTAGGTTCTGTTGGCGATTATTTGTATTTGTAGGACGTGGGTGAAGCATTTATAGCGTTGTGATTCGAACAAAATTCGTCAGTGAAGCACTTGTTCCGGATATGTTCGAACGTCAGCAGTTGTGAGTCGTGTGTAAACCGTTTTTCATTCATAAACAGGGGGTTTGGCGGGTGCATGGAATCACTTTTGGATCTTTGTTTGGAGGACGGGCTGACTGTTGGCTATTCATTGTTGTTGTTGTTGTTTTAGATTCAGCAGCTCGAAACGTAAGTTCCGAGCAGCACGGGCTATTGTGAGCTGTATTGGACTTACCTGGCACAGGAGCGGGGTTGTAACTGATATATTCGTTGGCTATTCACTTCAAGCTTGCTTATATCTGGTGACTACACCTCAGCTTCCTCCAACAGGATGGAAAGAATGTTACCTGTAATTATGGAAAAGATTTGAGTAGTCACAATTAGTGCTAATTAGTTTCTCATTAAGGTAATGAGAGATTGGAGTGAGTATAAGGTTTACTTGCTACAGTAAAATCTAGGAAAAAGGACCAGACACTCTCCTCAACTCAATATTAGTTAATACCCAGTTATCAATGATTTTATATTAAATGGCTTGAAAGCCTAGAGTTTTGCAACATTTCATTCACTCAAGGATATCAGAAAATAACCCCAAAATGTCAACCCATCCTCGTTACAGCGTTGTGGTTCTAACCCGTCCTCGACTCAAGTCCATTATATCCAACGGTCGACCCACAGACGTATTCATAAACTTATATGCTGTTCATTCAAAATGGGAATGTTCTCAGATCTAAATTAATATTATAATTTATTAGCATAATGTGCATATATATACATAGGTTAGGTTAGGTGTTTAGAATATGTTGGTTATTATTTGTATTACGTGGGCAACCCGTCCTCGACTCAAGTCTATTACATTCAGCGGTTAACCCCACAGACGCATTCATAAATTTTAACATGCTGTTCATTCAAAACGGGAATTTTCTCAAGTATAAATTAATATTATAATATATTAGCATATTGTGTATATATAGGCACAGGATAGGTTAGGTCAGGTGTTTAGGTTCTGTTGGCAATTATTTGTATTTGTAGTACGTGGGTGAAGCATTTACAGCGTTGTGATTCGAACAAAATTCGTCAGTGAAGCACTTGTTCCGGATATTTTCGAACGTCAGCAGTTGTGAGTCGTGTGTAAACCGCTTTTCATTCATAAACAGGGGGTTTGGCGGGTGCATGGAATCACTTTTGGATCTTTGTTTGGAGGACGGGCTGGCGCATGTAATAACTTTTGGGTCTTTGTTTGGAGGACAGGCTGGTGGTTCGAACAACATCAGTTGTGAGTCTTGTGTAAACCGTTTTTCATTCATTTTTTCCATGAGTGGAGTACCGCAAGGGTCCATCTTGGGGCCAATGCTTGTTATTATATATTACAGGATTTTTTTTTTAGACGGCTAAGAATAATCTTGTTATTAAGGATGTCTTAAATTATGAGTTTATCCAATATGTCTTAAGAACACTTTGTTTCAAACCGTAGGGACTTTTGTTCCTATTGCTGTTCTATGATCGAGGAGTAATTTAGGTGTTTGATCGTTTGTTACTGACCCCTCAAATTGTTTTGTGAATCAAGTCACGGAACGCCGCAGCAACTGCTCTCTCTCCTCTCATATGGTCTCGTTATGACGTAATTTTAAATATCAGCACCCATAACGAGCGTCCAAGGACGAATTAAGAATTCTGGACGTAGAGCTGCCGTTAGTGGCTGGCACCTGTGTCTGCCAGCCTGCCTCAGCCTCTAGAGCCCGTCATGACTCATGCAGCTTGGCGGTTGGGTGTAACTGTGGAGACCGGGCTCTGTATAAGCAAGCCTCCAGCTTCCTCTCCTCGTTGAGGCCACAAGAGCCCTCAGATAAATTCAGTTTAACTAGTTCACTGAAAATTATTGGTTTCTGCCTGTAATCTTTCCATCCATTTATTAAGCTACACAAAAAATAGTAGACTGGTGGCAGGGACAAGGAGCCTGTTTAGCTTACCGATGTTCCTCTTGTTTTTTTGACCAACCTGTCCACTTAACAAAACGTCGCATTTTGGCGTATACACTCCCTAAAGTAAAAAAAAAATGTCGTATTAGAAAATGGAAGCAGCTCGCGAAATTGACATATTGTCCCGTTTTCTGTTTTGGGTCTTCTGGTGGGTTAGGATAAGAGCACTTTAGTACGACAGTTTCTTGACGTTGGGAAACTTTAGGACGACGGGTTGATTTGATACACCGAGTCACGATGTTGAATGAACAAAGCACAAAGTGCTGACAGAGATATAATGTGGCTCATAAAATTCGTCAAAGCTCATTGGAGCGAAATATCTTCCAAAGAAGTTTCTCAAGCATTTTTCATCTATTCCAATTTGAGTAAGAATATATAAATTGAATAATAGTAAATAAAAATAAATTCATAGCTTATAGATATCAATAAAACCTAATTTATTTAAATTAAACTAAATAATTTGAATTGTTAATTCACGTATAATTAATATTAGACATAGGATACAGTCAATTATATATGTAAAGAAAGTCAGGTTATTTTCGATTATTTTAGGTCTGGAGCAGGATTATGAAACTGAAATGCACAGAATACTTATATGTATTTTATTTTCAGAGAGAGAAAAAAATACAAATTTTTCCCTAAGTACACAGAAAAGGAAACTGGCCCTGCTTAATTTTTGTTTTAGATTTGATAATGATTTAGGCACTATAAATTCACAAACATGCACATTTGGTACGTTGAAAATTAAGCACAATGTGCATGCTTTGGTCAAACACAGCCAGTCACTAATGAGAAAATGTTTTTTTTTTTTATTATACACGCAGAGCAATTAAAGTATATCATGGGTGGTGAGTAGTGAGAACGATGGAGATGGAAGACGGAGCGATGGGAGAGCTGATGGAGATGTTTACTAGTGAGGGAGGAACCTCTTATTTGTTATTATGGCAGCCATATGTGAGAATGTTGAGTCACGTGTGCATGTTGAGCTCTTTGTCATTGTGTCATGTGAACACTGCTGCTCTCGCTAGTCAAATGACAGTGCAAAAGTTGACAATGGGATATTTGTGCACAGTTGGAACACGAAGTTTATTTATTTAGCCATTTTTTATGATTCATATGAGCCTGTAAAACGGTTAATGAAAAACGACTAAAGAAGGGCCGGGTTAAACTAGCGGCTGACAGCTTCCCAAAGAGCGCAGTGTCCAAATTTTTAACATTTTAAATTTTGCCCCGAGGGGCGGGTTTACTGGGCAGCGCCTAGTAAAGCAACCTGTAAGTGGACACACCGCCATAGCAGCATGTACAACACTCCCTCAATAAGAAGAAAACCCGCTGGGTTGTTCATCCTGTCACTTGTACCCAGACACAGCTGGGACTTGTTTAACTGTCTCAAGTCAGCAGCTTATCAAACAAGAAGATTAATATTCGTCAACCCTTAAAATCTTACGTTATCTTGCGGGTGCAAAATGGGGGAATCTTTTAAGAACAGTGTCTATATTTGACAAATAGTGTTTTCCTAACTCAAACAATGTGGGAGTTTATTATTCTACACATATTTCTAATGACTCAGATGTCCACACTCTCTCAGGTAGTGGTCAAGGCGGTGTCCGTCACTCTCACCACAGATTCTGCAACTCTGCTGTTCAATTGTTGTTTCCATTCTGAATCTCCAAGGATATTTGTATCCAAGACGAATTCTTGCTATTACCGATTCTCTTCCACGGCCACCTCCTCTTCGTCCATAATGATTGGGAGTGCCAGCTGCAACCACATTGTACCAGCGTACAAATTCACTGACTTGTTCTTCTGTCCTCCTTTTCTCAGTTACCTTGTCACGGTGATGTTGCCTGATAATACCTCTAATTTGTAAAAAGAGTCTTGGGTATGAAGTATTCAATGTGGTTTCCTTCAGCGTCTTCAGCAGCCAGCACATCTGCTCATTCATTTCCACAGATTCCAACATGGGAGGGGATCGACAGAAATTTGACGATTCTTCCTTGATTGGTTAATACTCTCACCGCTCTCTTGATTTCACCGACTATCGCAAGATTTTCTTTTCGATTTTCAGTAAGGCTTCGTAGCACTGCTTTAGAATCGGTGCAGATCACTGCACCGTTAGTGCTTCGTTCAAGGAATCTTAACGCCATAACAATGGCAGTTAGCTCCGCTTGTGTTGAAGAGGCATAGTTCTCAATACGGGCCTTTCCTTCATTTCCGCATTGTAAAGCATCATTCCTAATTACAGTGTATGCTGCACCAGTCCTGCCATTGACAGGGTTAGATGACCCATCAATGATCTAACTCATTTCCGGCTTCTTTATAGATTTCCTCCAGATAATTGTGCCTTATTTCTTGAGCTATCATGTTTGGACTTTTTCGTTGCCATTTCATTGGTGATGATCCTGCATGGGTCATCCACCCAGGGAGGTATCCTCTTTACAAGCATGAGCTCACAGGCTTGCTCAAGCAGGTTCTTCGAGGTAGCAGACTGATCTGTGATGCCATATTTTGCTTCTCCTGTTTCCCCCTGAAAGTAGCACAGAACTCAGTTTTTTCTTGGCAATATCATTGTAATGGGGATCTCTGGCTATCTTAATTGCAAGCTTAGCATTCAGTTCCTGAATTCGGCTTTTAACACTGGGGAGGGACAACTCCTCTCGTACATTGGATGTTTTGGCAGTTCTTGGGACTCCAAGAATGATTGTCATGGCTTCATTTTGTATGCTTTCAAGTTTTTTTTATATCGCTTTGGGAATAAGAGCACAAAACTGACGCGGCATAATCTATGACGGAGTGCACATATGTTGTATATATCTTTTTAAGCACGGGAATAGAGACTCTATGTCCATTCCAGGTCATTGCTTTCAGTGCCCTGAGTCGACTTTTGCATGTTCCTATGAGCTGGTTGAGCTCCTCTTTCTTCCCCTTGTTAGAGTCGACAGTGACGCCAAGGTACCGATAGTGGTCAATCCATTCAAGTGTTACATTATTAATTTGTAGTTCTTCATTTTCTCCCCGCTTGTGATGAGAGTATGCTTTTGTCTTGTTTGTGGAGAGAGTGAAACCGAACTCAACACATTTCCTTCCAAGGAATTCAATGAACTGTTTAATTTTTCCCAAGGTGGGAGCTTGTATTAGGATATTATCTGCATATTCCACTTGTTGTGTTCCTTCCGGAAATTCAATATTTGCATTGGCGTTCATAAGTATATTAAATAGTGTGGGGTTAAGACCCCCTCCTAGGGTGTCCCGAGTTCCATACTCATTGCTCTCGAGACTGCTCCGTTGAAGCAGACCTTGGCTTTCCTCCCTGTGAGGTAGTCTTCAATCCATTTCATGAGTCTCCCCTTGACACCCATGCATGCAAGCTCGTCCAGGATCGCAATCCCCTGTGCTTTGTCGAAGGCTCCTTTAATGTCAACAAATACAGAATACTTAGCTGTGTCATTAGCCAAGTAATTAACTATACAATTTGCTGTGCTCCGTCCTTTAACAAATTCATTGACCCCCCTCCCCCTAGCCTACCTATTTTATGCAACAGTCGGTTTAGAATGATCCTTTCAAGCATTTTGCAAGGGCATTACATGAGACTGATAGGTCTGTAATTGCCAGGGTCATTGGTCTACGGTATTGGAACAATTATTGCGTGTTTCCATTGTGTGGGCAACACTCCACTTAGGAATGATTTGTTAAACAGGTGGAGTAGTGGATTCCCAGACACTTCATACAGTGCATTGAATATATCGTAGGTGACGCCATCTTCACCAGGTGCTGTACTTTTACCCTTTTTCATAGCCCCCCTTTACTTCCTGGACTGTGATTGGTTGCTCATACTCGTCATCACTAGACTGTGCTCTTGTTAACCTAATTCTTCTGTCATTATGTCGGAGGAGCTGTTCCCAGCTGCTTACTTCTGCAGAGAGAGGGAGGAGGAGGATGTTGCATCACACCACTTGTGGATTAGTTCCTCAGCCTTACCCTGGGGGTCTTTGTAAGCCGCAGGCCGGGCTCTGCTCCCCTTGTCCTGCAGATGTTTCTCTTCCAATAGAGCTAGTGAATTCAAGCCATTGTGTCCAAGTGTAACGTTATTTTAACGATGAATCAACGTTATCAATGTTGATTTAACGGTGAATTAATGTTATTCTTGGATATTGTTCCCACTGGGTTACTGAGTAGTCCACAGATGTAAACACTCAACTATTACCGTTATGTATAGAAATAAATATTTGTTGTCATATAAATATTAACATTCTTTCCAAATAGCTTATGTGTTAATGGTACTAAAATAATTTACAAATATACGTTAGTTTAAGACTGGTACGAGGCGCTGTACACATAACGTGACTGTGTAAAAAAGATAATTATAATTACTACAATATGCACAGAAACATATTCATTGTATATTTGTGTGCATAAAAGTATTAATATATTATTACAAGTATGATTAAACCAAGCAATCTAGTTAAGTGTCATGACTCAGTTCGTCCTGGGGATAACGTGCTTGAGAGCCTTGACGACGTTGCCAGAGCAACAAGTATCAACAACATGAGGCTAACTCGACCTCCACGACTGTCGCTTACACGCACGCTCACTATACATACACCCGTGTACATTGTATGTATAACCAAACCCAACATACCTTCATCATATGCTGTTGTAGGGTGTTCACCATAGTTTCTGTTGCCGAGGCACAGGAAGCCTACATATACATTACTGCCATGTATCGGGGTCCCCCCAAGGTCAAATTACTGACCCTCCCCTGTGGATGCAAGCCAATAACAGTTAAGGCCTGCTGGTCATTAGCCAACCCGTCCTCAGACCAACTCCATTCCATCCAGCAGTCGACCCCAAGGACTCATTCATCAATTTTAACATGCTGCTCATTCAAAACAGGAATTTTCTCAAATATAAATTGATATTGTTATACATTAGAATACTGTGCATATTTAGGCATTGATCAGGTTAGGTGATCTGTTCGTCCTGTTAGGTTGGTATCTGTTAGGTGATCGAAGGTTCTGTTGGTGATTATTTGTATTTGTAGTACGTGGGTGAAGCATTTATACCGTTGTCGTTCGAACAAAATTCGTCAGTGAAACACTTGTTCCGGATATGTTCGAACGTCAGCAGTTGTGAGTCGTGTGTAAACCGCTTTTCATTCATAAACAGGGGGTTTGGCGGGTGCATGGAATCACTTTTGGATCTTTGTTTGGAGGACGGGTTGCTATAAATGCTTCACCCACGTACTACAAATACAAATAATCACCAACAGAACCTTCGATCACCTAACAGATACCAACCTAACAGGACCAACAGATCACCTAACCTGATCAATGCCCTAAATATGCACAGTATTCTAATATATAACAATATCAATTTATATTTGAGACAATTATTGTTTTGAATGAACAGCATGTTAAAATTGATGAATGAGTCCTTGGGGTCGACCGCTGGATGGAATGAACGTGGTCTGAGGACGGGTTGCGTTTAACGGTTCATGGGGAGGAGAGATATGCTAATGACCAGCAGGCCTTCATCACAAATTGACCCGACTAATTGGACACCCAGTAGAAGAATGCAGATCATGCCATAATGCTTGGCATAGCTGATTCAAATGCCCAGTGGGAACAATATCCAAGAGTAACGTTAATTCAACGTTCAGTTCACGTTACTCTTGGGTATTGTGCTCAAGTAAAATTATTGGGTATTGTACAACTGAAAACTCACACCCCAGAAGCGACTCGAACCCATACTGCCAGGAGCACTTTGCTGGCGTACAGGATCCCTTAACCGCTCGACCAACATGCCCGGACAAATGAGGATGGTAGCCGAGGCTATTTCCATCCCCCTCGCCGGCACTCGGTTGGTAATCTTGGGCACCCCTGGGAAGGGGTGTCAGCGCCAAACTACCCAAAAAACCAATCAGATACGACTTCTGTTGTCAAGCTGGGAGGACAATGGACGTCTAGGCATGCAGCGGCGTTGGTCTCATGAAATTTGACGTCTCCTATGCAGTATTTTTACAAATATGGAGAGCTGCCAATCAACGTTAAGTAGGTCACCCTAAAAGGTCAATCGTAAGCATGAAGGTCAAGTACCCAATTGTACAGAATGCGCATGTGTTTGCACTCACTGTCCTGAGTGATAACAGAGGGAAAATTGCTCTGTTCTTTGTCTTTTTTTTTATTTACAATTTACCAAATACAGGTTTTTGCTTTCTCAATATATGTTTGATACACTGGCTGGGTTCTTGTAAATTGCATACTAATTTTACTTTGCAGCTTGAAAACTGCATACACCTTATTAAAACTTTATATATATATATATATATATATATATATATATATATATATATATATATATATATATATATATATATATATATATATATATATATATATATATATATATGCAGCATACATGCTGATCAATTGTGATAAAATAGATCACATTAGAAACAGAAAAGAATTATATTTGAACACTTTCGACACAATTCCTACTCCAGGGAGAAACAACCAGGAGCGTGTATAATCCGTCATGAACGGCTTCTGTAGCTTGTATTAGTAAACATATTGACGCATACCTCTCTTCCTCACCAACTCACAACTGGTACGAAACTTCGACCTCCCGCTAGAAACACAGTTGTTCCAACTCCTCCCCCTCCCCCTCCCCCTCCTCCTAGAAACACAGTTGTTCCAACTTCTCCCCCTCTCCCTCCCCCTAGAAACACAGTTGTTCCAACTCCTCCCCCTCCCCCAAGAAACACAGTTGTTCCAACTCCTCCCCCTGCCCCTGCAACACAATTATGGTCCACCCCCACTACACAATTGTACCCTCCTCCTCCCCTACAAGCACAGTGATACTAACCTCCCTCCCCCGCCAACATAAGGGCACCAACCCCTCCCTGCTCTCAATGTGAAGTAGATGTCAGTCTCACACGTCGCAGTCTGCGATCAATAACTACCTCCGTCAGCGAATACCAGTTTTATAATATAAATATTTATTTGCAGGCTAAGCCAGTTACTTGGGTGAACTTCAAGCAATGGTTTAGAGTTTTAAACCGTTTGCCTGAACGTCTTCTATAGCTTGCAATACTATAGAAGCCGGTCAGGACGGACAGAAACCTGTCAGGACGGACAGAAACCTGTCAGGACGGACAGAAACCTGTCAGGACGGACAGAAGGGAAGAGGGAAGGTTAAAGGACAGATAGAGAGTACAGATCATGGCTAAGACTAGATCACCTTAGGCTTTCTCATAATCGGGGACAGTGAGCCAGTTTTTTTTAGGCTTATTAAGGACTCCTAATATAGGTGGCATAACCCGTCCTCTCATGTAATACACAGCCTTTTGACATCAAAATCTCAAACGGCCAAATAAAACGGTACCATAAACCATAACGGCGGGTCACAAACATTCACGTTTCTATGCGTGATCGACAGGTTTCGTTAGCTTCGAGCGTTTTAGTACACTATTTTCTGTCCGTTGTGGCATCTCGAGCAACCCTTCCTCCTAAGAGCACGTCGCATTTTGAAATATTCAATACTCAAGGCCAAAATTGTCATACAAGAGAATGGTAGCGGCTCGCAAAATTGACATACGGTTCTGTTCGTGGGTCCTCTGGTTGGTTAGGATGGGGCACTTTAGGACAACAATTGAATTGAAATTGAAATAAGTTTATTGAGGTAAAATACACACAAAGGGATGAGGTAGCTCAAGCTATTCTCACCCCGTTCAGTACATCGTGTTAATACATACATAGACACACATCACAAACAATAAACATATTACCAAACATTCTGAGAGATAAACAGATACATTTCCTACAGCTTCTTGACGTTGGGAACGCTGGCGAGAACGGGGTGACATGACCACTCTCAGGGTGCAACTTATAACAGTTGCCAAACTCCAAGATACCTATTTACTGTTAGGTTGAACAAAGGCATCAGGTGAAAGGAAATATCCCCAATAGTTTGTCTGTAGTTTTGAAGTACAGGCACTAAAAAACAAAAAATTGTGTACTTGTAAGTAAGCGTTTGTAGGGTATATGTTTTTATAAGTGAAGGTCGGGCTCCAGTAATGCCACTAATGGTGTGTTTCTGAGGCAAACATGGTCCTCTCTGTGGAGTGGGTGTACTCCTCTAGACACGGCGTGGATGGCTTTTAAGTCCTGCAGGTGACGACTTTGATAAGATAAAGTATCAAGCAACGAAGTTTGTTAATCCTTAATTGCTAGCATATTGATCGATCTATCATCAATGTTATGTACTTCCACAAACCTAATGTACCTTCTTGTATATATATGTAAATAAATCAAGATTATACACCCCCTGATGATGACTTATCTTCTTTTATTTAATAGTCGCGTGAGCCTTTCCATTGAAGAAGAAATTGAGTTTAAAAACTAAGCTAAGAGACTGCACAAATGCTAGACAAATTCGCTCTAATAATTTATTTGACGTGGATACATTTTAATTTAAGAATCAACAGTTTTCTATCAGATACATGCGCTACGTATAACTGCATAAGGCCTACTAGAAATAGGTAATTTTTTAAAGAAATGCTCCTTATCGCTATTGCAGGGTGAATAGTATTAAAGGTAGATACATTAAAGGTAGATACTAAACTTATAAGCCTCGGTACTTTCTCTCTACTGCTGTTATCTCTCAAAAGTTATTCTCTACTCTTTACAAAATTATTCGCACACCCTCCGTCACTATGTGATGGAGTGCGAAAAGATACGTGAATTCAGAGACAATTCTATAACCAATATTCCAGCAATGTGTAAATATTTCATTCAAAATGATCTGCTATCAGAAATTTTAGCCAAATATCCCCAGTTTGCTAACTGTAGGAAGTAACTTAGGGATTGTAACCTATCCACCGCTGCCCACTGGATGAGGGGGGGTGTGCAGGACAAACATATCAATTGTGACACTAGCTCTCCACGTATGTCAGTTGCTTAATTTAGAAACTGTACTTGTGGTCGATCTCGAATCCATTGATGATGTGACGACGTATATTGAATTTTGTAACTTGTTTAGCTAAATGAATTGTAGAATTCAGTCCCTGAGCCCATTATGTGCCTATGTAACCCTTTCCACTACCGTTCACAAGATGGGTATTGAGTGCATAATAAATGAACTAAACTAACTTAACGAACTCAACTTTCAGCCCCCTACAAGTGATCCCTTTCTATTTATACATACATGTCCCAGCCAGCAGGAGGGATAGCCTAGCACTGTGCTACAACAGATGCCTAATCTCACAACCCGTCCTCCTAATAGAGCGTCGCATTTTGACGTATACTCTACCTAAGACCAAAAATTGTCGTACTAGAAAATGATAGCGGCTCGAGAAATTGACATACTGTCCCGTTTTCTGTTTTGGGTCCCCTGGTATGTTAGCATAAGGGCACTCTAGTACGACAGTTTTTTGATGTTGGGAACCTTAGGAAAACGGGCTGCGATATTGCCACAAACCCCTTGTTGGTACACGTCCGCTTGCTGAGGCTTACCGTTTTTTATTCTGGGCTCGTCTCAGAGAATGATTGTTATATTAACATTCTTGACGACGCTCATTTTCCTGACACAGCACACTCAACGTTCCCATATTATTCGCTTACTAATGAAAATAATACAAACTATAATATCCATGTATATGTGAAGATTTAAATATTACAAAAGCACAATGGTCACTGTGACGCCATGTGTATTACTAGCACAATGGGCACTACTTTCCTGGAGTGTTGCAATACTGGGAGGTTGCGTGCACCAGTCTTTTCCCAGATGGCTACTGTCACAACTCGCTGCTTCTCATGTTCAGCCTTAGCCTTACTCAACCTCTGCCTTACTCAGCCTCAGCCTTACTCAGCCTCAGCCTTATTCAGCCTCAGCCTTACTCAGCTTCAGCCTTACTCAGCCTCAGCCTTACTCAGCCTCAGCCTTACTCAGCCTGCGTTTAAACATGGTGCTTGATATTTTTATCCCTTGCGATAATCTATGATTCACCATATACATTGATTTTTATTTATATGCGCACGCGCGTGTGTATTTATTATTTGTGCCTGCAGGATCGAGGTGATAGTTCTTGGACCCCGCCTTTCTAGCAGTCGGTTGTCTAATGTCTTGACTCCCGACCTATTTTCTCCATTATCATATCTACTACACATTTTTCTCTCACACATACATATACATCCTCAGGATGCAGTCCGTAGCAGCTGTCTAACTCCCAGGTACCTATTTACTGATAAATAAATAAATAAATAAATATGTTTATTCAGGTAAGGTACATACATACATACAAGTGATGTTACATTAATGGATTGATATATAGATAGAGCTAGTACATACAATGCCTAAAGCCACTATTACGCAATGCGTTTCGGGCAAGAAAATCATTAATATCTAGAACTTAATACTAATTGAGCATAAAGAATAAAAAGTGTTGAGAACAAATACAAATAAAGATAAAAAAAAAGGGGGGGAACATGACTGAAAAAGCAGCACAAATACAATAGGTTGACAAACAGTGTTGATTAAACAAAAAAAAATTACAGACATGGGTTGACAATAGAGGAGTGAGGTAGGTTACAGGGAATTTATTAGGTAGTGTTTACTTTGTATCTTAAACTGGTTGAGAGAGGTACAGTCTTTAACATGGTTGGGAAGGTCATTCCACATTCTGGGTCCCTTGATTTGTAGAGCATTTCTAGTTTGATTAAGTCGTACTCTAGGAATATCAAAACTGTATTTATTTCTGGTGTGGTGCTCATGGGTTCTGTTACAACCTTCAATGAAGCTTTTGAGGTCAGGATTGGCATTACAGTTCAGCGTTTTATATATGTATAATACACAAGAGAGAATGTGCAGTGACTTAATATCTAACATATTCAGAGATTTGAGTAAGGATACCGAGTGATGTCTGGGGCCAGAGTTGGATATTGTCCTAATAGCAGCTTTGTGTTGGGTAATAAGAGGACGTAAATGATTTTGGGTGGTAGAACCCCAAGCACAAATACCATAGTTGAGGTATGGATAGATGAGGGAGTAATAGAGAGTAACCAGGGTAGGGCGGGGTACATAATATCTGATCTTAGAAAGAATGCCAACAGTTTTTGAAACTTTTTTTGATATATTTAGAATGTGACCCTGGAAATTCAGCTTGTGGTCGATGAGAACGCCAAGGAATTTGCCATCTAATTTGTTACAAGTTTGGGTATTTAGGATTTATATAGGATTTATTGCCAAACGGAATATAAAACGTTTTGTCAATGTTAAGGGTGAGTTTGTTGGCAGTTAGCCAAAGATGGACTTTCTCTAGCTCAGTATTTACTGTGGCATTTAGAGCAAGGGGGTCAGGACTGGAGTAAATGAAGGTTGTGTCGTCAGCAAATAGAATTGGTTTGAGGTGTTGGGAGGCATTTGGAAGGTCATTAATGTAGATGAGAAAGAGGAGAGGGCCAAGTATGCTGCCCTGAGGAACACCAATGTTGATGGGTAGGGTGGGAGAAATTGTATTATTCACAGAAACATACTGGAGCCTGTCAGTAAGATAAGATTTGAGGTATTGCAGGGAGTGTCCTCTGACTCCATAATGATGTAATTTAAGAAGAAGGTTTTGATGGTTGACAGTGTCAAAAGCCTTACGCAGGTCCACAAATAACCCAACAGGAAACTCCTTTTTATCAAGAGCTGCGTGAATTAAGTTAATCATACTAATAAGTGCATCGTTAGTGCTTTTTTTGGGTCTGAAGCCATATTGACAAGAGCTAAGTATATTGTGTTTGGCTAGAAAAGAGTAAAGCTGCTTGTAGATTAGCTTTTCGAATATTTTTGACAAGTTAGGCAGGATTGATATAGGTCTGTAGTTGTTAACATCTGTGAAATCACCACATTTGTGGACAGGGGTTACTCTTGCTTTTTTTTAGAATGTCAGGAAAGGTTTGGAGTTCAAGTGACTTGTTGAAGAGCAATGCAATAGCAGGGGCTAGAGATCTGGAGGCTTTTTTGTAAATTAAAGTTGGTATCTCCTCGAGGGCACTAGACTTGGTTTTAAGGGAAAGGATTATTTCATTGACATCAGTGGAACTAGTAGGCTTTAGGTACAGAGACTGTGGATAGTTACCTGTAAGATAGTCCTTAACATCAGTACAGGAAGATGGAATATCATTTGCAAGGGATGACCCAATGGAAGAGAAGAACCTATTGAACTCAATAGCAGAATCAGAGGCTGAAAGCTGACCAGCGTTATTGGAAAGGAGTGTTGGTTTGTTATTTAAAATCTTCTTTGATCCCAATATTTGTGAAATTGTGCTCCAAGTTTTTTTAATGTTGCTCTTTATTTGGGTAAATTTATCTTCATAGTATTTAGTTTTGGCTCGTCTAATTATTTTAGATAGCAATAACGAGTAATTCTTTGAGAATTCTTTGGAGACTGTTCCTAGCCTATACTTCTTCTCAAGGTCGTGTTTTTTGTTAATGGATTTAAGTATTCCCTTTGTAAGCCAAGGATTGTTAAGTCTTTTGCTTGTGACTTGTTTTGTAAGCATAGGACAGTGGATGTTATAAAGGCTAAGAGTTGTTTGAAGAAAAGATTGCACTGCTAGGTTGATGTCCCCTATGTTACCTAACTCGGACTCCCAGTTGACATTATCAGCAGCAGTTATAAAATTGTTTATAGCAGTTTCATTGTGCAGCCTAAAGCTTAACTCCCTTGTCTCTAGAGGTGGTTTGCTAATGTTAGTTAAGAGAAATGTGGGGTAATGGTCTGTAGTGCTATCGGTGATTATACCTGAAGTAAGCGGAGAGGTTATGTTGGTCCAGATGTGATCTAGAGTCGTAGCAGTACTATCAGTGATTCTAGTTGGTCTAGTGATTAAGGGTATGAGGAAGCAGGAATTCATACAGTTGAGGAAGCTAACAGCAGTAGGGTGTTCAGGCTCGCAGAGGTCAATATTAAAGTCCCCTGCGATAATTAGATGGTTTTTGTTCAATCTGTTATCTAGTATTAGATTTCTAAGGTTTGAGTTGAATTCAGACACATCAGTGTTAGGAATTCTATAGACTGCACCCACAGACAGGACAGACTCGGCACCCTTGACTCTGAAACTGGCGAAGATATACTCCCCACAGCAGTCTCTAGTTCTAATTATTTTTAATCATGTTAGTTCTTGGTGGTAGTAAAGAGCAGTACCACCACCTCTCTGCATTTGACGACAGTTGTGAATTGCCGAGTAGTTAGGCATGTTAAAGAGTTGAGTATTATCCTCTTTCAACCACGTTTCAGTAAGTATAATAAAAGAGAATTTGTTGTCAATAGTTTCAATCAAGGCACTAACATCATCGAAGTGTTTACCTAGGGATCTAACGTTCAAGGTGATAGGTGTACAGATGCACCAGTTGACAGAAACACCGCCCATTTGTTTCTGCCTCGACCGGATATCGAACCTTGGCCCTAAGGTCTACGACCCCAGAGCGCTGTCCACTAGGCTCTGCGTTTATGTGTGTTTGTACTCACCTAGATGTCATTGCAGGGACGAGCTAGGCTTCAACAAAATCTTCAAGTAAATTCTAGTAAATTTATTACGGAATAACATGAGCTCGTTTACCTAAGCAGCTTATAGCAGTGTTGAATACGTTACAGAAAAACATGTACATTAACTGTCTTCGCACAATTTTAGGTAGTTTATCTTAATTAAAGGCGAAGAGTGGATTAGTAGCTGGAGATACCAGGAAAGATTGTGTCAGTGACGCTGCAGTTCTGGGTAACAGCATGGTGGTGAGCCAAGGTGGTGCAACATTGGCCTCTCTCTGATTCTCATCGATGTGGTAGTTTTATGACAGCTGCCTCCGTACATTTCCCTTAAAGTCTAACTTGTCTCGAGGACCGCGAATCGTCCATGTAAGAGATTTCAAGAGTGATGTGTATTTCACAATGCAGAAATATGCACCAGGAATTTCAAATTCAAATTCAAATTCAAATGTTTATTCAGGTAAAGTACATACATATAGGGTGTGATACAAATATTGATGAATTTATAGATAGAGCTAATACATAAATGCCTAAAGCCACTATTACGCAAAGCGTTTCGGACAGGAAAACACTAAAGACTAAAACTTAATACTAATTGAGATTAAAGTATAAAATGTGCTGAGAAAATATAAAAATAAAGAAGGGGGGAACATGGCAGAATAACAGCAAAAAATACAAATTGGTCGACAAACAGCATTGTTAAAAAAAAACAGACATGGGTTGACATTATAGGGATAAGGTAGGTTACAGGGGGTTAATTAGGTAGTGCTTAGTTTTTATCTTAAACTGGTTGAGAGAGGTACAGTCTTTAACATTATTGGGAAAGTCATTCCACATTCTGGGTCCTTTGATTTGTAGAGCATTTCTACTTTGATTAAGTCGTACTCTTGGAATATCAAAAAGGCATTTGTTTCTGGTGTGGTGCTCATGGGTTTTGTTACAACATTCAATGAAGCTTTTAAGGTCAGGATTGACATTATAGTTCAGCGTTATATATATATATATATATATATATATATATATATATATATATATATATATATATATATATATATATATATATATATATATATAATATACATGAGAGGATGTGCAGTGACTTAATATCTAACATATTCAGAGATTTGAGTAGAGGTACCGAGTGATGTCTGGGGCCAGAGTTAGATATTGTCCTAATAGCAGCTTTGTGTTGAGTAATTAGAGGACGTAAATGATTTTGGGTGGTAGAACCCCAAGCACAAATACCATAGTTGAGGTATGGATAGATGAGGGAGTAATAGAGAGTAACCAGGGTAGGGCGGGGTACATAATATCTGATCTTAGAAAGAATGCCAACAGTTTTTGAAACTTTTTTTTATATATTTAGAATGTGTCCCTGGAAATTCAGCTTGCGGTCAATGAGAACACTAAGGAATTTGCCATCTACTTTGTTACAAATTTGGGTATTGTTTATCCTAAGATTTATTTGATATGAGGATTTATTGCCAAACAAAATATAGAAAGTTTTGTCAATGTTGAGGGTGAGTTTGTTGGCAGTTAGCCAAAGATGGACTTTATTTAGCTCGGTATTCACTGTGACACTTAAAGCATGGGGGTCAGGACTGGAGTAAATGAAGGTTGTGTCGTCAGCAAATAGAATTGGTTTGAGGTGTTGGGAGGCATTAGGAAGGTCATTAATGTAGATGAGAAAGAGGAGAGGGCCAAGTATGCTGCCCTGAGGAACACCAATGTTGATGGGTAGGGTGTGAGAAGTTGAATTATTCACAGAAACATACTGGAGCCTGTCAGTAAGGTAAGACTTAATGTACTGCAGGGAGTGACCTCTGACTCCATAATGATGTAATTTAAGAAGAAGGTTTTGGTGGTTGGCAGTGTCAAAAGCCTTACGCAGATCCACAAATAACCCAACTGGGAACTCATTTTTATCAAGAGCTGCATGTATCAAATTAATCATACTAATAAGTGCATCGTTAGTGCTTTTTTGGGTCTGAAGCCATATTGACAAGAGCTAAGTATATTGTGTTTGGCTAGATAAGAGTAAAGCTGCTTGTAGATTAGTTTTTCAAATATTTTTGACAAGTGTGGCAAGATTGATATAGGTCTATAGTTGTTAAAATCAGTGAGATCACCACATTTGTGGACAGGGGTTACTCTCGCTTTTTTAGAATATCTGGGAAGGTTTGGAGCTCAAGTGACATGTTGAAAAGCAATGCAATAGCAGGAGCTAAAGATCTGGAGGCTTTTTTGTAAATTAAAGCTGGTATCTCCTCAAGGGCACTAGACTTGGTTTTAAGGGAAAGGATTATCTCATTAACATCAGTGGAATTTGCAGGCGTTAGGTACAGAGACTGTGGATAGTTACCTGTAAGAGAGTCCTGAACATCAGTACTAGAAGATGGAATATCATTTGCAAGGGATGACCCAATGGATGAGAAGAACCTATTGAACTCAATAGCAGTATCAGAAACTGTAAGTTGACCATCGTTATTAGACAGGAGTATTGGTTTGTTATTTAAAATCTTCTTTGATCGCAATATTTTTTTGAAATTGTGCTCCATGTTTCCTTAATGTTGCCCTTTGTTTGGGTAAATTTATCTTCGTAGTATTTAGTTTTGGCTCTTCTAATTATTTTAGATAGCAATGATGAGTAATTCTTTGAAAATTCTTTGCAGACGATACCTAACCTATACTTCTTCTCAAGGTCATGTTTTTTATTAATTGATTTAAGTATCCCCTTTGTAAGCCAAGGATTGTTTAGCCTTTTAGTTGTGACTTGTTTCGTTAGCATAGGACAGTGGGTACCTGGTTGATACCTGGTTGATGGGGTTCTGGGAGTTCTTCTACTCCCCAAAGGGAGTTATAAAGTAACACCCAACCCAAACCCAAAGGGTTTGGTTTATAACACCCAAAGGGTGTTATAAAGGCTGAGAGTTTTTTGAAGAAATGATTGCACTGCTAGGTTGATGTCCCCCTATGGTACCTAATTCGGACTCCCAGTTGATATCAGCTGCAGCAGCTATAAAATTGCCTATAGAAGTTTCATTGTGCAGCCTAAAGCTTATCTTCCTTGTATCTAGAGGTGGTTTGTTAATGTTGGTTAGGAGAAATGTGGGGTAATGGTCTGTAGTGCTATCAGTGATTATCCCTGAAGTAAGCGGAGAGGTTATGTTGGTCCAGATGTGATCAAGAGCTTTGGCAGTACTATCCGTGATTCTAGTAGGTCTAGTGATTAAGGGTATGAGGAAGCAGGAATTCATACAGTTGAGGAAACTAGCAGCAGGAGGGTTATCAGGCTCGCAGAGGTCAATGTTAAAGTCCCTAGAAATAATTAAGTGGTTTTTGTCCAGTCTGTTCTCAAGTATTAGATTTCTAAGGTTAGAGTTAAATTCAGTCACATCAATGTTAGGAATTCTGTAGACTGCCTCCACAGTCAGGACAGCCTCACTACCTTTGACTCTGAAGCAGGCAAATATATACTCTCCACAAGGGTCTCTAGTTTTAATTATTTTTAAGCAAGTCAGTTCTTGGTGTTAGTAAAGAGAAGTACAACCACCTCTTTGTACAGAGCGACAGTTGTGAATAGCTGAGTAGTTAGGTATGTTGAGTTGAGTAGTATCCTCTTTTAACCACGTTTCAGTAAACACAATAAAAGAGAATTTGTTGTCAACTGTTTGAATCAGGGCATTAACACCATCAAAGTGTTTGCTTAGAGATCTTACATTCAAGTTAATTACAGAAACATTGTGATTACACGTTAAAACATTGTTCATATCATGAGCTGTATAATACCTGCAATTTTGATCATTAAAGTGATGATGGTCATAGATACTAGACAAGAGGTTTAGGTCTGGAATTTATTAGTAAGCCAGTCAACCGGGGTTTCTGCGTGGCCGCTTTACTATGAACCATAAAAACAAACCCTAGTTGACACACACACAACACATCCCAGGGATATAATCCATGTGCAATATGCTGCGCATAGCTGACGCTTGACGAGTGATCAGACCGTAGAGACAGAGAGTTCCAGAATGTTTCAGGATTTGGTTCCCAGTCGTATTTACGTCCATTGATTTCTAGTGTGCTAGATCGTGTTAAGGTGGCGGGGTGCAGCCCGGCACACTACACCTAAACAGGCACAGTGAGTGATGTGCGCCTCGCCCGCTCACACAGATTAATTGATTGATTTATAAAGATTAGGCTACCCAAAAGGTGGCACGGGCATGAATAGCCCGTAAGTGGAGGCTCTTTGGAGCCATTACCAGTACCAATACTGGAAATCTGTGGATCCCGTAATGGCTCATCCAGTTATTATTATTAAGACACAATTGGTCACCATAGTATAATTCAGTGTCTGACTAATAAGTGGATGTGTGACCAAGCAGACAACCTCGCCCTTGGCTAAGAGTAAATAAACGAAATATTTACCATCACCATGTCTTCAATGGAATTTTTTTAGTTAAATATCTCGGAGACAGTAATATGCGTCTTCGATTTTAAATCGTCAACTGTCACTCATTTCCTGGGAGGCAGATTCGATTATAATTAATAATAATAATAATAATAATAATAATACTGACGTTATTGACCGCTTCCTTACTGATAATGCTGCCAACGGGTCGATCCTACACGAATTAGTGGTCATTATGCCATCCTCGGCTCATACAGCATAAATGATGTTGAGTCCCGGTGTTGTCAAAGGAAAATAATTAATAATAATTCATTGTGTCGGGGGACAGGAAGCCAGAGTGTATTCCTACACGTTTGGCTTTTATTGAGGTAACCCAAGGATGAATTACTGACCCCGCCCAGGATGCAACCCCACTACAAGCTGACTAACTCGCTAAGTATTTACTTATTGCTAGGTGAACAGGGGCATAAGGTGAAAGGAAATGTGCTCAACCATTTCTGTCCCGTCCGGGATTCGAGCTCAGAATTTTCGACTGTGCGTCGAGAACGAACCCGACTGTACTACTGGGACCCCTGATAATATATAATGTATTATATAATACATTAACGTTGGTTAATGCATTATATTATTATATTCTTATATAATTAGGACTACCTTTAATGCATTATATAAGAATATTGTCATGAAGGATCAGCTTTCTATGATACTATGGTGAAATAAACAAGACCCAAACCCACAAGCAAGGGAAAGATGCGGTTCAATGACCCGAGTTAATTAAGCTCAGGCATGAGGGCTTTCTTATCTTAGCTCAACACACAACGACAACTGCTGCCCTCAACATATATTTCTTAATGCCAGTCGTGATCAAGTTTAAAAAACAAAACCCCGCTGCATAACCCACTGGTAATTTTTTGTTTGCAATGCATCAATCGTGCAACATCCTAGTCCCATATATAGAGGAAGGGAGGCAATTATCAGTGGAAAGTGGATGTTGTTGTTGTTATAGATTCAGCTACCCGGAACAAGTTCCAAGTAGCACGGGCTATGATAAGCCCGTAGTGGACTTACCGGGCACAGGAGCGGGGCTGAAACTTGGGAAAGTGGAAAGCCATTACGACTATATAGCACTTAGAATGGGTCAGGATAAGGATTTGGGATGGGACGGGGGTGGGGGGGAGGAATGGTGCCCAACCACTTGGACAGTCGGAGATTGAACGCCAACTTGCATGAAGCGTGACCGTCTATCTACCGTCCAGTCCAAGCGGTTGGACGTCCCAGATGAACACTGATTTTTTTTTTTAATCGCTTCCCAACACTCCTAAACTTGCTCACCACTCACCTACAGACTACACTGACGTGTGTTGCTCCAACAACATTCAAGCCTGCCCCTGGATATACATAACCATCTTGCTAGCACCAGCGAACAGCCGCGTCCAACAGCTTGGTTGACCAGTCCAGCAACAGACCTGTTGGGGACTGGGCCACGGAGACCTTGAACCCCGAAATCATAGCAAGGTAACCAATATAAATCGTAACTTCAACACCGAAATTACCTGTAGTGAAATAGGTACAGATGATAATTATGACATAATTCCCTTTGAAATAACTAATGTACTCGCACGTCTAATGCTACTTCTTGTGGAGAGGATGGCATGTAACATACAATACCACGAGAGCACTACCTGAACTGCCAAATTCTGCTAGAACTGTTTAACTAAAGCCTGAGGCAGGGTATCTTGCCCAACCGCTGAACACAGGGTCACACAATACCTATACACAACTTAAATTCGCAAAACTCAGACCAGTTCTGAGGATGACCAATTCTGACATCCTGCACATGCAAGGTGTCAGACTCTCTTGACATCCTGCATGTGCAAGGTTCTTGTTAAGATTATACTCCCTCGCTCCCAACACAATCGACTTGATAATGGCAAGGACCGTAACGTCGTCGTCTCCCCATCCTCTGGTGCATGGTTTGGTCATTATATTCCACAGGTTTAAGGAATGTTGGGTTCAAGCTCCCGAACCTGCAATCACAGTACGTCTCTCAAAGCCTTCTGCCACAGCCCAGGATATAATGGGTAGTTGCGGCCCATAACACTTTAAATTGACCAAAATCAATAATTTTATTCCTTGAAAACCTGCATAATTTTTTTTAATGTTCTGACATGTGTCATATATATATATATATATATATATATATATATATATATATATATATATATATATATATATATATATATATATATATATATATATATATATATATATATATATATATATAATTCATTAACGGTAATGCTTATTAAACAAGAATTAACAGTTTATTTCCGGTGTAAGAAAGCAGGAAAAAAATACACGTCCCACAATCTGCTGATGTAGCTTTTAACCATCCATGTTCATCCGGTAGTCACAGGATCCTGTACTTTGCTATCAATTTATTTAGCGTCTGCTATTGTTCTTGTTGTTTTAGATTTAGCTACTCAGAACGAAATGTCCATATAGCACGGGCTATGGTGAGCCCGTAGCGTCTGCAACTACCTCTCTTTTTTTTATATTTGTTCTGTAGACTAATGCTACAGCTGATTCGAGGGCCAATACGAGCGTCTGATGAAGCAGATATGTCAGGTGTAAGCCAGTCATAGTGGGGGTCTGCCTCTGTCCTGCCATCACCCCGCCCACTTCACTTTGGTAACTCACAACCACCAGCCCACCACTACACTAACCCTCACATACAACCACCAGCCCACCACTACACTAACCCTCACATACAACCACCAGCCCACCACTACACTAACCCTCACATACAACCACCAGCCCACCACTACACTAACCCTCACATACGACCACCAGCCCACCACTACACTAACCCTCGCATACAACCACCAGCCCACCACTACACTAACCCTCACATACAACCACCAGCCCACCACTACACTAACCCTCCCATACAACCACCAGCCCACCACTACACTAACCCTCACATACGACCACCAGCCCACCACTACACTAACCCTCGCATACAACCACCAGCCCACCACTACACTAACCCTCACATACAACCACCATATGACAACTATTAGTCATTATTATTATATTAACGACCATTAATATATTATATCATTATTATTATATATCTTAGTCTTATCAGAAACTGTATGCACTGATCATGTTACAATTTTAAAAGTCTAATCATAATACTGTACTTACCATACCTAAAAAAAAAAAAAACTTTGATATTATGAACTTTTCCCATAGACTTTATGCATCATGTGTTGATGGACAAGTATGTTGTTGTTGTTGTTTCAGATTTAGCTACTCAGAACTAAGTGTCCATGTAGCACGGGCTATGGCGAGCCCATCATGGACAAGTATGGGTGATGTGTTCTTATAGTGATGTTACTGATGTTGTAGGAGAGGGAAAAGAGAGCAGGAAGGGGGTTGGAAAAGAGCAAGAAGCAGGTTAGGGGAGGGGGGGGGGAGACGAAAGAGAAGATGAGGAGATAAACAGACACAGGCACTGCTAGGTATCCTTTCTAGTACAGTATATCTATTCAAGGTTGAAGGCCAGATGCTTAGGGCTAGCATCACCCAATTTTCAATGGTAATTCGGTGGGCAGAGTTTGTCATAAAATAAATGAGTGTAACTTGACTGAGTCCAAAAGTCTCCCACATGATGAACCTTACGACAGACAAAAAGAAAAAGAAAAAGAAAAAAGAAAAAAAAAAAAAAAAAAAAAAGAGAGAGCACGAGAGGGGGTCCTGGTCAAGTATATTTATATAACCTTTAAGACATCTTACCTATGTTGCCCTAGGAAAAGTTCAAAGCACAGTTTGAGAATAATAATTTTCTATATTTTGGAAGCATAAGCAATTAGAAAATAACACTACCCAGGGACATAAATTGTGTTATACTGTGCAAGCTAGCTGGTTGTATTTAATAATTTCCCTTGTGCTAATATTATTGTTTATGAAATAAAGTAACTAGCCCTCCCATTGATTTAGCCAAGCCAATAGATTGAATTTGTCTAATAAGAATCATAAATGAAATTAGTGATTCAGTCCTGGATGTCCAATACCAGAGATAATTAGCAAACTGGATTCTGAATTTACCAGAGGGCCACTACTACTATGCTTCTACCGAGGGGCAATTTTTTTTCCTATTCTTTGTTACGTGCTCGTGATTCATTAGAGCTTGGTGTGTCACCTGGGTTTGGAGGACTCCAATTGAGTTGACAGGGAGATACAGAGGGAAGCCACACAAGAAACATTAATTTTTTAACATTTTGATACCTAAACATCAATCATTTTCAAACAGAAAAGTTGAAACATTTTACATATTGATCACCAAGAGATTGAAGTGGATGGTTCAGTTTGGACAAGAAAACAAGCCTCACTCCTGGAATGCATAAATGTTAATACTGTACTGTAATATTTAGCAGTTTTATATTTTATGACTTTTAAGGTACAGTATAACTTGTATTCATTTCATGAGTCATCAATAATCTTATTAAAGTTAAAATTCACAAGAACCTTCTGTTTATTATATCCATCATTATTACAGATAAAAACCTCTTTATAAAACAAAAGCCTTCTGTGGGAGATTATCACATCTGTTTCTCTATCTCTACCGACTTACTAATATAGAGCAATCTGACGCTATCTTGAGATGATTTCGGGACTTAGTGTCCCCAAGGCCCAGTCCTTGACCAGGCCTCCACTCCCAGGAAGCAGCCCATGACAGCTGACTAACTCCCAGGTACCTATTTACTGCTAGATAACAGGGGCATCAGGGTGAAAGAAACTCTGCTCATTGTTTCTCGCCAGCGCCCGGGATCGAACCCAGGACCACAGGATCATGCGTCCAGTGTTCTGTCTGCACAGCCACCGGCTCCCTAAATCAAGTCTTTTGTTTTCTACACTTTCTGGAAAGATTTTTATGCTACAGTATATAATTAAGAAACTCACATTTGAAAGATTACAGATTCATCTTAAAATCCACCTGTGAACATTTTCAATGTACATACTGCATTGCATTATTATATGATACCT
Organism: Procambarus clarkii; assembly: GCF_040958095.1. Classification (NCBI taxonomy): domain Eukaryota; kingdom Metazoa; phylum Arthropoda; class Malacostraca; order Decapoda; family Cambaridae; genus Procambarus; species Procambarus clarkii. The sequence continues at coordinate 2,668,313 of NC_091217.1, read as the reverse complement.
ATATATTTTGTATACAAATGAATAAGCATCTATTCATTTGTATACAATGAATAGGTGCTTTTCAGGTTACATATTATTAGGTTAATACTTCCTTAGGTTACGATATAAGCATACCTAAGACTGCGAGCCTAAGACTGCTACTGGCTCTACAGTATAGGTAAAGTATAGAAAAGAAAAAAAGACTAGGTAACTTAAAACATTCAATCATTAATTCAATAATTTATTTGATTTTTATCAACTGTAGATTTGAACTATTAAACCTAAATGACATATTTTCATAAAATATATAAATATTATTTCACTGTTCCAAAGTTTACACAAGGTATTTATATTTTAATCATGGCAGTTTTGCAATAAATATTATATATTTCACTTGCTACAAAATAAAATAAAAAAATTATCCGTCTTTCTTCTCGTAACCAAACTTTTTGTTTTTGTTTAGAAAGATTGTTGAGCTCTCTTTTGAACTTTCTCAATATTTTCCACAGAATTCAGCTGTTCAAGAGTTAGAAGCGATACTCCTAACTGATCATCTCGAGTGAACGGTTGAGCCATCTGTCTTAGCCATGGCCTTGTTACCTGTGAATAGAAAGATATGGATGACAGAAACTTTGTCACCGATACATGAAGGATTCAAAGAACCCAGAATTAATGTTGACAAGTATTATTAAGTGGTGTCTTAATTCCTGTATTTGTGAATGTAAATACATAAATAAAGGTAAAATAAAGATATTCAAGATACAGAAAGAGAAAAGCAAAAGTGATGCAAACATTAAACAATCAGTCAGTCCATCACAGCACAAAAGTTGGGAATACAATATAGATGTATTTCATTATGCATACATACATTCCTACATATTTATTGATTCATACATATGATAATTTAGACATTCAAGGTCAACACTGAAAGTGTCTGGCTCAGGCAGTGTGTTTTACTGATTGACGTCTGTCACTCAGTAAAACAATTAATTGATTGACCACATCAAATTCTAAACAAAAACTTTAAATCTCACCTGTACAGCCTCCTCTGTAGAAAGATTGCATTTACTATCTACTAAATGTTCTTGAATCCACCGTGGCAATTTACTTCGCTTATCTGACCTTGAAAAGCGCTTGTCTGCGAAGAGCATTATACCATAATCTGTCTTTCCCCGCATAACTCGTCCAACACACTGAGCAGCGTGACGCATGGCATCGAAAGTCAGAAAGTCACTTTCTCTGATCTGTTGAACAATACAAAAGTTGCACAATGAAATCACAATAACACAAAAAATCAGAGAAAATACTTGGAGTAATGTAAAAATACCTCAGTAGCTCCCTGGTGCACTGACCCTGGCACCACAAAAGGAAGCTTCTTGACTTGCACTCACCTACTGATCAGCAAGGCTCTGGAGGGGGTTGAAGCAAACCAGGCTGATCTTGGGGAAAGGAACCTTATCACAGCAACCCGTCCTCTTAAAAATAACGTCACTTTTGGCTGGTATGCGCACTATGGCCAAATTTGGACGTAATTTGAAATGAAATCGACTCACAAAAGTGACGTTCTGTTCCGTTTTCTATTTGAGTCGTCCGGCGTACGCGCAGAGGTTATGAGAGGACACTTTCAATTCACGTTTTTCATAACGTTTTGAAACTTTATGAGAATTTCCTGCCCACCTAACCTATCAGAGGACCCTTAACTTACTGTTGTTGAAAAAAAAATCCCAAATTTATTTTCATATTTTTTTCAATTTCAAATTACGTCCAAATTCGGCCATACGGGCAAACGGCCAAAAGCGACGTTCTTTTTAAGAGGACAGGTTGATCACAGAGTAAAATGCAATGCTAGATCATGTGTAATGTGGGTGGCATAAACAAAATCATGAAATAAATATAAACAAAAGACTATGGTCCACAGAGGAATGTAACATTCCAGGGTAATCCAACACCTGGCCTCAGATGGGCCAAACCGGGCAGATGAGTAGTGAAAGGGCAGGCTGGCTTGAAACTATGGTAACCTGGGATATCATTTGGTGATGGGCAGGTGCATCATGGTTAGGGTATTTACCCCAAAACAGTGATCACTTGCCTAATTTCCTTCCAGTAGTCACTTGTTTTGTTATACCTATGCCTTCTGGTGTTTTCTTCCAATTTTTAATCTGATCTCCAACACTACTTCTCTTGGCTGATCAAGAGGAAAAGTGTGCCATATTCTATCTATGGCTTCTAGTAGGCTATAGATGGGAGTGTTGGGTTAAGGCTTGGCAGTACCAGAGTTAAACTCAGGAATCCACTGAGGAGGCCCCTTACAGAAATCTACAAAACAATGAAACCATAAGGATCTCCACCACTAAAACCTAATAATCAAGTCTGATGTAATGTACTTACATTAAACTGGTCACGAAGATACTCGAGCCTGGCCTTCAGAATCCTGCTTTGTGTAAACATGAAAGGGATTCCCATCATAATGACACATCGTCCATAATGGTGGTCAAAATCTATCCCTTCTGACACTTTACCTCTTGCAACGGCAAGCAAAATTGCTCCTCGCCCTCTATCACAAGCCTGGAAACGAAAATTGTACCTGCTAATTTTTAAGGCACTAAAGTTAAACTTCAATTAATATTAATAGGTAAAATATACAGCTCTATCAAACTACCACCTGTTCAAGGCTGTACAGCACCTCCTAGTGGAACTTGCAAGATCAGCCAATATGTGCCTAACTGGCAATGTCCACAAAGTTATCAGATCTCTCTTTTTTGGCACTGTCCTCTGTGCTCTAAGTAGGATGGCTGAATCACACCCATTACTATTAGCGATACCCTCTGATGCTTCACAGCTAAGGCTGTATTGGAGTTAGTCTAAGCCAGGAAGTAGCCACCATGCTAAACCCTAATTAACTTAAGTTTATAATTTCCTTAAGTTGTCAAATGGCAGCATATGTAGTGCAAGCATATATGGCCAATTTCAGCTATGGTTATGCTTAATATGTGGTCCAAATTAAGAGCTGGAAATACTGATATATCTAACCTTCATATAATTGACGAGGGCAAGGGATGTTTCTGCATCATCTTGTGTTTCAATAAAAACCAATTTATGTCTCTGCAAATCACTTATAATGCCATGATCATACCAGGTGGCAACAACATTTTCCAAGTATAAATATGATGTAAAGAAGCATACCATTCCTAGAAAGAGAGAAACAGAACATCAATTTTACTTTTTATAATGTAAACTAATTATTTTTATATTCAAAATACATTCTTTACAGTGAACTCACACTCCAACAAATTACATGGGCAGACCTGATTGTTCGAGGAGTGATTTTTGTTTCATCTTAAAGCCCAAATTTTGTTTTCTCTCCATTGTTTTCATTGCTTTGGGTAGCCCTACAACCACTTTATGGCACATATTTAAAACAATATTGCCATATTTTAAAAGTACTGTGCTGCTCAAAACTGGCATTTCCAGGTATCTGACTTCCATATCAAGGCAAACATTTCTTCTGTCTCCAGACACCACCCTCCCCCATCTCCATACTCCACCCTTCCCTGTTTCCCTTCCACACTCCTGCCTCCCTCTCCACACTACCCCTTCCTCTTCCACCTCCCTCTTCACACATCCACTAACATATACCAATAAAAAATTTACCATCGGGTACACTTCTTGCCATTTCTACAAGAAGTTTTCCATAATTTCGAACAACAGCAGGATCATCTCGTGACTCAAACTTTGATGATATCGCCACTTGATCATTGCCCTTCGTCACGATCTGCAAATTATGTACAATTAGCTTTCAAGTTAAAAAATGCTTATATGAGGAATTAACAGTTGAGTTCCAATGATTTAATAGGCTTTACCCATAAAATTATGCTTGTGTTCCAATACAAAATGCACCAAAAACTTTAAATGTCACCAAACAAGAATTTTGAGGTGTAATATGATACAGACAAGGCATCAACTAGAAATAGAAACCCAGGAAACATAACATCACAGGTCTCTGGGTAGAGAGTAATACATACCCAATAGGCAGCAGAGACAAACAATCCCAATGACCATCAGTTTCTAGCAAAATCGACAGATATCCCTCAAATGAGCAAGTAGTGAGATTAAGAGTACCTAATCAATAAACCCCCAAAATACTCCCAACCTAAAAGCCTCACAGAGAAATCAATGACCCTTACACTATTCTGAGCAAGGCACCCCTCAGGCCATAAGGCTGGCCTCTGTAACAAATTCCCGATCTCACCCAAGAATGTATACTATCAGGACAGGGACATTTCTCAATGAGCACTTAGGGAAGGGCTGCCCTAAACATATGCAGCTCAAAGTGAATTTTCCAAAATTCACAAAACAAGTGAGGCTTGTAAATATACACTCATGAAGCTAACACTAAATATTGAAATGAGACAAACAAAATGACCCCCACAGGACAGAGTCCCACAGATGGCCTACACTTTTCTAGCAATTAGTTGGGACCAGAAAAACTTGGTGACTCGAGCAGCAGTCCACACAGGTGGATATCATGTGAAAGGACTGAATAGTGTTGAAATAGGAGCCAACAGCTTCTGGTATGCTACCAGTGGTGGCCAGCTGCAACTAAGGGTAACTCAAACTGACTACTGGTTGGAACATTTGCAGAGTTGTTTGTAGTTTCATAGTTTTCCCTCACTGAACCTTGCAGTTGTGTTTTGCTTCACTTACCTACTGGATGTTTTCTTTGGCGAGGATGATAATAAAGATCCCATGCTTCCTGCACCTCTGTGATGGGGTCAAGGTTCTGGCTTTGGTCCTTAGTATGCTATTAAGGACTTCTGGGGCTGATGGGACTAGTGTGTGTGAAGCTATCTCAGTGTGGCTAGCTACAGTGAGCTACTGTTTTGCTCCTTCAGAAACACCACACCACGACCACAGGACAGAGGGCATAGCAAACACCAGCCGAGATCAAAGAACAGCATGGAAAAGATGAGAGGACACCCCTTTTACCCTAACACGAGCAAGAGAGCCTCTTCCCCAGCATAATGACAAAGTCCCAAGGAACTTTCACTCAGCTTTGCTAAGGTGGGTGCGTGTGGAACAAGATTAGTAACTGCATGACTCACCATAGATGTAAAGTGCCTTGTATAGAGACTGTTGTGAGCCTCTTGTTGAATCACTTATGATATAAAAGGATTATTGATATGTATATGTATTTGTGTACATGGATGTATATATATGTACATGTGTATGTAATATCAACAATTGTGTAACTAGCTTCTAAAGATTGTCACTTGCTTAGCTAAACGAACTATGTGGTTCAGTTCCTGAACCGATTATGTGCATCTGTAGCCCTTTCTACCACCGCCCACGGGATGGGTATGGGGTGCATAATAAAGAAACTGAATTGAATTTGCTAAAAAAGCAATATCGGTTCCTGCAGAGGAGTAGCAATGTGTTTGGTACCAGGTATGTAAGTGAGGTGGCAGCCAGGCTAGACCCCTGGATAACCTGAACAGCCACCTGGTGGTGCACTTGGGCACTAGCACATGGCTTCTCTCTTTTTAATCAAATTATATACAAAGTTTGTTTTGATGTGCCTGTACTTTCTGGGTGGTTTTACTCCATTTGGGATCAATCTTGGATCCCTATGCTTCCATCGCCTCTTATTTGGTGACAAGATTCTGGTCCTGATGTTTGGTAGGCCTACACAAAAACAGAGGCCTTGTATTTTTATGGATGGGTCTGTGGTACTAGAGCCAATGCACCAGAAAGCTAAAGTTCCAATCCATAATATTTTGTTCATGTGCTTAAGCTATTAAAATGAGCAAAAAAGAATGCTCTTTCATTTGCAATAATAAAACACGCAGCAATAATGTTTGGTATAAAATAGTGCAAATTAGCAAACTTTTGATACAACAGAAGTACAATGCTTTGGTACTAAGCCTTGTCAAGCTCAACATTAGGTTGCAAGCATGACCTGCTTGAATATATCTATGACAATGAAAATGTAGCTTAGCAAAGATAAAGAATAAAAATAAAAGTATATATGACATGCAGCAAGATATTAAATTAAATTAAAAACTTTATAATAATGCTCACCATTGGGAGGATGCATGGCCGGGCTAGTGTCATAGTGAATGAGTTCTGAACAACTGGGTGAAAATCTAAAATCTTAGGGTACATGTCTAGTGGTGAAAGAGTACCAGAAGTGATCACAACTGTTTGAAACTTTGTGAAAACTGGCTTGATGGCAATGGAAGAATCAAGGCATCTGAAAATAAAACATCACTTTAATGGAGTACAGTAGTGGTCATAACTGACTGGCATTCATAAAATGTAAGTCTGATATTGTACTTAGGTATCATAATATACTGAACAAGCTATTCACTGCTGAACTACAAGTCCTTCATTTCAAAGTATATTATAAATACAGCATCAATATATTTGAGTGCTGAATTGCAATCAACCTGTCTAATCAGACATACTTAGTTTATGTAATTTATTTCTAACACTCATTACTATATCTTCATTTTCCATTTTGTGCAAAGCCTTGTGATTGCTCCCTGATCAAAGACCTGGTCCACTCAGGAGAGGATTGATCATGCTAGCCTCTGCCAATATTAGCTAACATTCTTATCAAGTGACCACAGGAAAATACTCAATCAGGCCACAAAAACTGTCCAAAGTAACTCAATAATATTACATACTACTTACAAATAATACTTAGTTTTGCAATAAACACTAGGGCTCAAACCCTGCTAACCCACTGACCACTACCCCATGCTTCCATAAAATAGTAGTAAACATACCTAACCCTTCTAGTAAACATACCTAAAAGGAGTTGACCACCTTACGTTAAGCTTGGCATCCACCCTTTTCACACTGCCCTCTGCAGAGATCCTATCAGGTTAACTGTGATTGGTTTATCTTTGAAATACTATAGTAGTACGCATCCGTCAATCCCGCGGGGTTATGGAGTTGTGCCCTGGGTGTCTAGTTGTTGTAGTCTAGTTGGATGCAACGCCTGCTGTGGCTGAGAAGGCCAACTCAAGAATGACAGTCCCACCTGCAGCGAGTGCAGATAAACGCCGAAGCGGGTGCATCTGACTGGTCGAGACCTCCTCTGAAGTCTATTATCCTCCGCCTGCCTCTTTAGTTCATCCTCGAATTGCTGGAGTCCCTTTTGCACTTTGTATCTCCAGGCAGACCTGTCCGCAGCTGCTACCTCCAAAGTGTTGATGTCGATGTTCAATATACAATACTATACTATACTGTACTCTGAAGAAGTATAGGCTTCTTTGCAGGGGGGGCTAATGCTTAAGTTACCCATTTATGAGGCATGTTCATCCAGTCAATTGTTTGCGAGTGTGAATTTTTGCTACCTGACTCTTCAAATATCAATCTGGGGTGTAGTTTGACTTTTAGATGTTTGCAAAAGTCACAAACTGCCCTCATCTGCTTATCTTTTTTAACAGGCTTTGGGTAGAGTACACAGTAAACACTACTCATTTGTCCAGGCTTTAGACTGGGGTGATGGATCTATACAAAGATTTTTTAAGCAGCCACTACTTTCTTTGAGGAGGATGAGGAGGTTCTGGCAATTTTGACTTGTGAATTTTTTTGGGGAGGGAGGGAGGCAAAAAAAGGGGGGATTCTACTTGGTTTATGTCATAATGAACATTTAAAAATTTGTCAGCAAAACTCCCTGTGAATGAAAGAAATCTATATACTGTACTGTAATATACAAAAATAACTTACCTTAAATACAGAATTGGGTTAGGAATGTTTGGAGCTTTGTCTTCAAATGGTTCTATAATTATTACAAAACCTTGCATATAGGTGGAAACTAGTGTGGCAAAATGAGCGATAGCAATTAAAGGAGAAAGTTCACCAACATCTGTTAATTCTAAGGAACGGATAATCGAAGACAGACGCTCGGAGCAGAACCTAAGGGTAAGAAAAGTCATAATTATGAGAAATTTAGAAGCATATTATATAACAATATTTAAATCTACATTTAAGAAAATGAATAAAATGCAGATCTAAATATAACACAAACTAAGAAATAGTATATGTAACAATCTGAAACAAAATTTGTTACCTATTACCTATACAGGTGTATTGTACATTTTTGTAATCTATGTATCTTCCCATTATTATTGACATTTTTTCTTCTACTCTACATCAATGACTTTTACTACTACATTATTTGAAATTAAGACTATCTTGAAAGGCATCCATGTATGCAAGGACATGTGTGTGCAGGTAAAGTAAACTAAAATCCAGCATTGAATGTAAAGAATTGCCTCTCTCTGGTAGATCCTCAGTGATTCTCTGTTGCTAGGCACCTATTTAGATGGTTAGATGTGAATAAGGTGGAATTAACCAGGCAGATAGCAACAGGAACCGACCAAGTTGCCAGTCCAGAAAAGCTATACTGTATTAGGTTTAATGCAAACTATATGGTATAAATCAAGAATACACGTTGTTCAAAAAATTATGCTGGTATGGACTTAGTACAGAGCATTTTCATTCATTTGGTTATTGTTACACTGGATGCTTGATTTGACTGTATGAAATCCGTCTGTGGACAATACGATATAAGCTCAGTATCCTACTTTGGAATGTGTAAACTTTGTTTGCATATGGGGTGTCCAGCACATGTTGTGTATACCCTGAACCTAGCTTATGTGAGGGGTGCCCAGTGCAGGTGGGAAATGTCCAATACATGCTGGGAGTGTCCAGTATATGTTGGGAATTCCCAGAGCATGTTCGGAGTGCATAATGCAGGTGAGAAATACCAAATACATGCAGAAAGTGTCCAGCAAATATTGGGAGAATGAGCTAGAAAAGGCAGGTGAAGGGTCATGCAAGATGACCCTTCTATCCCTTTTAGGAGTTAGATGAGGCAACATACAAGTTGCTTATGTAAGGCCAGTGCTCTGGAATGTCCCCCTGGTTGTGAGTATATTAAATATATGACTGCATGAGCCATACCCAAGGACACAGTGGATTCTTGTTTGAATTCCATATCTCAGCTGAAAGATATGGCTTAAAGGAATTTTTCACAAAAGCTTAAAAGATTATTTTCAAAACAAAAATCAGTTAAACGTTACCTTAGTGGCTTACGATCAATGAAAGCTCTATTTTTAAGATCTTTGAGCATTCCTGCTGGGGATTCTTGGACAGCATGTGTGACATTCAAGCGCATTTTCAGATAGTCAATTAATCTGCGCATAAATGATATGAAGAAATCTGCCATTCGTATGTTCCCTGGGATATTTTCTGAAAGATGTGAAACAAAAAATGAGCCCTCTTGATCAGAAACATGTATTTATATCCAGCATAATATACTATTCTTACATTTAAAACAACTTAGATGACATCTTTGACATTGCTAACAAATATCATCAGCATGTTACATTTAATTTTTGTTTGTTTATTTAATATAAAAAGTTGGGCATATACTGTCAGAGCCACCTTGTCTCACATTTAACCTCAGCATGCAAACAATACGAAAGACATCATACCCCTCCACTTACTCTCATACAGTCATGGGAAAAAGACTATCATATCTATCTTTTCCATGATCTGCTTCCATATTATTTGCTCTACCAGCTTTTTGGTACAGCAGTAAATACAGAGGGGGAAACGTAAAGGGTAAGAATAGGGAGCGAGGGGAAGACATTATTCTGGGCTCCGCCGGGTACTCAAAGTGTACCCAAATAGGGTCTTGGGAATAATTCTACTCCCCAAGCCTAGCTTGGGGCCAGGTTCGATTTGTGATAACTTAGGCTGTTGCTTGAAATGGCCTGCAGGCCAACATATCCACTACAACCTAGTCTATAACACTGTATAAACTAGGAGGGGTACCCAGCAGTACCTGGGATAGTTGTCTTCCCCAATATTCTAACCCTCTTCCCCTCCTATTCATAAATATAAGCAAAAACTCAGGTGAGCTACCAACCATCTAGAAGATCATTCGGCAAGACAGGACTAGAAATAACTTCTTGGTTACTGGCAGCAAGCCGAAGGCCAGCTACTAGTCTGTTGTATTCTTCCTGAAGTCTGTTATTATCAGACTCTTTAATCCTGCAAGAAAATTGTACAATTTTATGTTTAAATACAAAATTAATATATCACACTAAATCTTAAGATACACTGTACCGTACCCTCTCCTTCCTTGAGGGGTTGCATAGTTTAAACTTTTAAAATACTTTAAAGAATTAAAGACCATTTGAAAGAGAAACTGAAACATTTGGTAAATAAATCAAAACACCATTTTGACCATCACAAAGATTAATTGCCATTTAATTGCATTACAAGACAAATATGATTGCCTCAGCAAACATAGAAATGAGAGAGTAGAAGAAAATAAATGAGTTATAGTAGGAAGGTACATTCTGAACATACATTACAATTTCCATATCCTACTTTCTTTGGATGGGGATACATCAACCCAGAGAAAAATTGAGTGCTGAGTATAATGAACACCTCATTCCTGGAGCCTCTCTCCGAATCCCCACGTCTTATGCATTGAGACCCCAGAGACAATCTCAGGCATCTCAGACTTTCTCATGAGAAAGTCAGACTCTTGGTGAGATGGTATTGGGCCAGGCATGCCCGTGCAAAAATTGTGGGGAGCCACTGAGGGGGGTCACCACAGACAAAGGTGAGCAATACCATAAAATAATTATATTGATATTAAATAGTATGCAGTATATTATATACAAAATCATTACTTGCTTTCTTACAAACCTCTTCCACCCCTACCTAATTTCTTAGCATATTCTGTGTCCTATCCGCCCACATTCCAGACATCCTAAACACATACACATTATGTCCACCAGCCATCTTTCTGACCATCCTCTTCTCCTATCTTCAAATACACATCAAAACTATCTCAATATGCTCTCCTAAATCTTGCGGTCATTGACATTAGCTCGCCATCTCTGAATGACATTTTCTTACTTTACTTTCAATGCTCCAAACACTATACATGCTTCTCAAATGGGTCATTTCAACTGTTTAATTCATGATTTTTAACATTCACACCACACCATCATCTCACAATCATATATATAAAGAGGTGGCACCATTTCATGTACCTCTTTTGTTGCAACTATTCCAATTTCCTATTTCTTAACCAGGACTTTCATTGCATCATCTACTTTCCTTCCCTGACCAAGCATACTCTCAATTTTCATTACAGAGATACATCTTTTAACACTCAAACATATTTCAAATATTTATATTGATCAGCCACTTACAACACTTCACCATTTACATTTATTATACACATTGAATTTCCTTCCCACTCCATCATCATAATTGTCCTTTTGTTCATATCCATTATTAATATGCACCTCTCAAACACCTCAATAAAATGTACAACTTCTCTACATAGCTCTTTCACTATTAAAAGAACTGCATTGGTTGCATATATCAAATATGACATACTGTACTACATTTACTCATTATTTCCAATAACTTTACTTTCATTTCATTCTTAACCAAATATTTTTCTAAGCATTGCACATGGCTCTGGGATTCATTTTTTCATATCTTTCTCTTCAAGATCACTATCAACTTTTCTTTTGTACATATCTACCAGTTTGTTCTTACCCAATGTCAAAACTTACATTTTTTTACCTCTTGCATTCTTATGAGGTGAATCACCCTTTTGCCCCTTATAATCTTACATTACATAGCACCAACATTTGATCAGATAAATGTCTATATATTCATCTCAATAAGCACATAATCGACTTAACTCTTACATACAATTTCATCATTTACCCTGTAAGTAAGTAAGTAATTATCAAAAGAAGGCACCAAACCGGGAAGGCTATGTAGCACCATCAAATACGCAAAATAATCAGAGGGCGCTAAATATCACCAAGGATGCCAATACGAGAACAAAAACGCATAAGGCGAACGATATCAAAAGTATCCGAGTCACCAAGAATTCTATCGAGGGACAGGTGACCGCGAGGGGTGGTCGGAAAGCAAGACACACGCTCGTCCTGGAAGTCAGGACATTCAAGAAGGACATGCACGACCGTAAGAGGGACAATGCAACTAGGACAATAAGGAGCAGGGCGGCGCTCCATCAAGTGACCATGGGTTAAGCGAGTATGGCCAATACGCAACCTCGCTAGAGCTGTTTCCCACCGCCGGTTACGGTGGAAGGAGGACGGCCACGAGGAAACACAACATTTAAGAGTACGTAGCTTGTTACCAGTAACAGACAACCAAGAAGCCTGCCAATGGGTAAGGACTGAGGAATGGATAACCGGGTAAAAGTCGGAATACGGAATGCCTTTACGAGAGATGGGACAAGAGCGGACAGCTTCCTTAGCGGCAGCATCCGCAAGCTCATTTAAAGACACGCCAATATGGCTGGGAACCCAACAAAACTCAACCGACTTAAATTTACTGTGAACGAGAAACAGCCAATGCTGGATCTCGACAACTACCGGATGAACTGGATTAAAGCACCCGAGAGCCATGAGGGCACTACGAGAGTCAACAACAACCACAAAGGAAGACTGACAACGAGAAAGCAGGAGACGAAGAGCATAGAGAATAGCATAAAGTTCCGCTGTAAAGATGCTAGTCTCCGGAGGCAAGCGACACATATAAGTGCGATCAGGAAAAACAACAGAGTAGCCAACACCGTCCGCTGACTGAGACCCATCGGTGAAGACAGAAACGGAGCGGGAGTGAGAAGAAAAGTGCTCGAGGAAAAGGCGTTTTAGAACTGTAGGAGGGGTAAAAGCTTTAGTGATACGAGTCAAGGATGTACAAAACCGCGGAAGAGGGACCCTCCACGGGGGCAAAGAAGGAACAACACGAGGAGAAACATCAGAAATACGAACGGAAAGAGAATCCTGTAGGCGAGATAACCGGACAGAAAGAGGGAGGTGGTGAAGAGGAACAGGAACCGCAGGAGGGGTAAAAGTTAAAGCACGACAGAGACGAGAGGAAGGATGTTGCAAGGACCCCGCAAGATAGCGAAGACAGTAGCGATCACGGCGGTCCTGGAGAGACAGGAAGCCAGTGTCAACATACAAGCTAAGGACGGGAGTCGAACGAAAGGCACCAGAACTGAGGCGCAACCCAGTATGGTGCAAAGCATCAAGACGGCGAAGAGTAGAAGGAGAAGCAGACGAGTAAGCAGGGCAACCGTAATCGAGCTTAGACAGGACGAGAGAGGAATGTAAAGCAAGGAGAGTGCGCCTATCTGCCCCCCAAGAAGTATGGGACAAGACCCGAAGGAGGGTAAGGGACTTAGAGCACTCAACACGGAGGTAAGAGATATGGGGAGACCAAGACAAACGAGTGTCAAGGAATAACCCCAAAAGCTTCGCGGAATCTTTGTATTCAAGGGGACGACCATAAAGTGACAAAGAGGGACGAAGAACAACCCGTTTCCGCGTAAAAGTCATGGCACAAGTCTTAGAAGTAGAGAACTTGAAGCCATGACCTGTGGCCCAAGACGACACGGCATCAATCGCAAGTTGAAGTCGGCGTTGAAGGAGAGGCGAATCATCACCCTGACAACAAAGGGTAAGATCATCGACATAGAGAGCGGAGAAGACACCAGAAGGAAGAGAGGAAAGAAGACCATTGAGGGCAACCAGAAAAAGAGTAGTGCTCAGAACACTACCCAGGGGCACACCTTCGTATTGCTGAAAAGAGGGAGAGAGAGCGGTACCAAGGCGCACCCGAAAGGAACGACGAGAGAGGAAGCTGCGGAGAAAGAGAGGGAGATGACCACGAAGGCCAAAAGAATGAAGTTGAGATAGGATATGATAACGCCAAGTGGTGTCGTAAGCCTTTTCTAGGTCAAAAAGGACGGCAACAACGGAGGTCTTTGCAGCAAAAGCAGTACGTATATAGACCTCCAAGTTCACCAGGACATCTGTCGTGCTGCGGCACTTGCGGAAACCAAATTGAGAAGGGGAGAGGAGGTGATGGTGTTCCAGGAACCACATCAGACGAACGTTAACCATACGTTCAAAGAGTTTGCAGACACAACTTGTGAGAGCAATAGGGCGAAAGTCCTTAGGGGAAGTACCCAGAGACCCCGGTTTGCGAACAGGGAGGACAACGGCATCGAGCCAGTCCTCAGGGACTGACGACGACTCCCAGATCCGATTATACAGACTCAGTAAATACTGAGACGTGCTCGGAGGGAGATGGCGAAGCATCTCATAATGAATACCATCGGAGCCCGCCGCCGTAGAACCGCAGAGGGCCAGGGCAGAACGAAGTTCAGAGAGAGAGAAGGGATCATTATAGGGAAGCTGAAGATGAGTGCAGAAATCTAAAGGACGAGACTCAAGGACAGGTTTACGAAGAAGGAAAGATTGGGGAAGATGAAGACCAGAGCTAACAGAAGAAAAGTGGGAACCCAGTTCGGAAGCGACCTGCAACGGGTCCGCCACAAGAGCATCATGGAGGTGAAGGACCGGTGAAACATCGGGAACGAACTTACCCGCTATCTTGCGGATACGCTTCCAGATCTGGGCCAGAGGGGTTTCGGACGTAATTGTCGAGACATAAGATGCCCAACATTCACGTTTAGCCGTACGGATGGCCCTACGGGCCACCGCACTCGCTTTCCGAAAGAAAAGAAAAGAATCGGTCGTCTGCCTACGGCGGTGCTTCTTCCAGGCTGCACGCTTACAGCGGACAGCCCGAGCACGAGAGTTCGAGAGTCCAAATGAGTGGGCTCACCAGAATTCAGAAGAGACAGGGAAGAAGAGAGGAGAAACGGCTCAAGGAGGCGACCCCGGGTATTCGTCAGAACGTCACCCCAAAGAGAATGACGACAATTGAAGTCACCCAGCAGGAGCACAGGCTCCGGCAAGGAGTCTAGGAGGTGTTTCAAATCAGGAAGAGAGAGCGGGACACTCGGGGGGAGATAAATGGAACAAACTGTGTACCATTTCCCCACAAAGATACGAGCAGCAGAACAATGGAGAGGCGAAGGAAAAAGTAAAGGAACAAAGGGAACATCAGCCCGAATCAAGAGAGCAGAAGAATTAGAAGCCCCAGCAATGGCTGGGGGGGGGGGGAGAGAAAGGAATAGCCACGAAAACGACCAGGACGAGCACCAAGCATCGGCTCCTGGAGACAGACACAAAGGGGCGAAAACCGCGAAACCAGAAGTTGGAGTTCGAGGAAATTGGCGTAATAACCTCGAACGTTCCATTGAAGAATGGACAACGACGAGAAGAGAAAGGACAAAAACAGAGAACAAGGAAGAAACAAAGGCGAAAGACCAACAGAGCACGTTAAAGAATATCAGGGTCGGGATCAGGGTCAGCAAAGTCAGGGTTAGGGGGCATGGGTAAACTGAGCAAAGACGGAGGGAAGGAAACGGGAGAACAGATCAGAGGTGGGCGGGCAGGGTCCGGAGGAGGAGGAGGAGGAGGAGGAGACAACGGAGAGGAGCAGTCAAGGACAGCAGCAGGAAGAGGGGGAGTAGAAAGAGAGGAGCGCACCCCAGCAAGAGCAGCAACCGAAAGGGAAGCAGGGGCCAAAGAAACCTCCATAGCAGGAACAGGGGGCGCAAGCACTGAAACGGGAGGGGAAGGAGCAACAGAGCCAGAAGGAGGAGCTGAGGAAGAAAGCGAAGCCTTCTTACCCGCCGGGGAAGAGGAAGGAGAGGAGCCAGGCTTACGCTTCTGACTTAAAGAGACCGGTGTCCCAGCAACTACGTACCGGGCAACGGATTCCAGTGTCTCAACAGGAGAAGCCGAACGAGAGCACACACGACGGCCGTTAGGAGAGCGATGGACATCCGCCCGCACCGACAGGCGGCGGGGAGAGCCGATAGATGGAGGAAGAGGATGGGAAGGAGGATCGGAGGGGGACGAGGAAGGAGACACAGAAGACACGACAGACCGGGTAGAAGGAAGGGGAACCCCAGACAGAGGACCAGGAGGAGGATCCTTCGGGAGAGAACCCAAAGGGACAGAGGAGGGGGCAGTGGGCGCATCAGGGTCCAAGGCCTGGAAACGGTTGTGAGTCTGAGGAAGGCGGGAAGGACGAGGAGAGGAAGAGCGCAACACGCGAGCATAAGAGATATTAGCATAAGGCGGGAGCCGGCGAACCTGGCGCCTCGCCTCAGGAAAAGATAAACGCTCCCGGTGCTTCAAGTTGAGGACGGCTGCCTCAAGCTTGTAATGGACACACGCACGGGAGAAGGTAGGATGGGCCTCACCGCAGTTGAGGCAACGAGCCTGGGGAGAAGCGCACTCCGACTTAAGAGTGACCTTCGCCACCACACAAAGGACAGAGAGAGACAGTCCCGGAGCAGCGGAGGGCACCATGCCCAAACCTCCAGCACTTGTTGCAGAGCCGAGGAGAAGGAATGTACTCCTGGACAGAGCACCTGGCACCAGCAAGAATGACAGAGGGTGGAAGGGTCCTACCATCAAAGGTAATCTTCACAACCCGGAGGGGTTGACGGCGACTACCACGAGGGGGACGAGTAAACGTGTCCACCTGGAGAATAGAATGGCCCTGGGCAGCGAGGATATGTCGAATATCGTCGTGGCAGTCGCGTAGGTCCCGAACACCGGTCGCAACATGGGGCGGGAGCAAAATAGTGCCAACACTGGCATTCAACTGAACGTTCTTCGAGACCCGAACGGGGGTCTCGCCAAGGCAGGATAAGGCAGCCAAGCGGGAAGCAGCATCCTGAGAAGGAGCAGCAACGACACGTGTACCGAGACGAGTGGGGTTGAAAGTAATGGAGGCATCCACGGAATCAATGAGATGTCGATGGAGGGAGAAATCGTCAGGAGGCGCAGAATCAAGAGGGAGGAGATCAAAATATTTGGCCCACGAAGCGGGACCAAACAAGGCTTGATAGGTAGCAGAACTGGAAGGAATCGAGCGAGGGCGGCCGTGACGAAGACGGCGGTGAGAACCCCCAGAGAGAGAGGGGTTAAAAGGCGCAGTAGTTACAACTAGAGAAGGAGCCACGCCAGGGGACGAGGTAGTCACCACTGGGGCCTTGGGGCTCGACCCAACCACAGAGGAGGGAGGGGAGCCAGAGGAAGGAGTCAGAGAGGCCAAAGGAGGAGCAAGGTCGGGGCCCAATGCAGCGGAGGCTACAGAGCCCGGTCTTCCAATACGGACCGACTCGGGGGCTTGGTCGCCCACCCCACGAGCCTGAGAAGGTAAACCAGAAGAAGCCGAAGCAGGGGTAATCATCTTGACGAAAGAAAGAATTCACTCACGAATGTGCCCCCACACCCACCATGGAGCCACAATTAGAGGCAGGACACCCAACAAGAAGCTATCGCCGATCTTGTCGGGGCCTCCTAGGGGTGCGTTGCGAGTATACGCCCCACAAACGCCACCTTAAGAAACCGACAGTCCGTCGAGATCGGGTTCAGTGACGAAGTGGGGATTGACAATAAAAGGTTCCCCTCGCTCTCGACGTCGGGTACTGCAGTTCTACGGGTGCATGAGTATGCCTCCTCAAGCACCCGGGTGTCAAAATAGAAGAAGTCCAAGGGAAGAACCAGAACGAGCAAAAGGTCGGTAGGAAACGGCAAGCAGATAGGAGAAGAGGGGGGAGAAAAACGAAACAGAAGGAAAAGGAAAAGATGCCCAGCAGAATTGGAGAGGACGGCAGCAGGAGCACAAGGCTAGAAAAGGACAGAGGACCGTCCCAAGGAGCATCACACTCCGGCAGCCGCCCACTAAGCCCCCACACGGCGACAACGAGCTGAGCGGGGAGGGGGTCATTTACCCTGTAACTTATCGAGTATATTTATGATAATAATTATGTTTAAAATATGCATTAGTAATACATTGCACACTTTCCTTCCATAAATCTATCAATCTACAGCCACTGTCATTAATTCCTAGGTCACGATAATTACCCATTATGTAATTCTCAGGATATATTTGCACTTTCCAGTTTTGATCACCCATTATTCTAACTTCTAGGTATTGTATCATACAAATTTCATTCCCTAAGCTACAATCTTTGTTAGTGCTTAACAACTTGTACAGCATTATACAAACCTCTGAATATCTTCATTGAGGCTAGTTACACATGTTTTGGCCTTGTCCAACACCTTTCTGTTGATGTTGATACTCATTGAATCTACACATATGTTATCTGAAAATAGAAAAATAAAACACTTGACAAAAAAAAAAAAAAAATGGATTCCAGGAGTCATAGCAAGAAGAGCTAGTTAGAAGACATCTAAATGTTATTTTGTGTTTTATCTTGCCCTTGTTAGGCACAATTTATATTATGCTGCTGTTTTAGTTTTGGGGAGGTTGTTACACAATTGACAAATTCTTTAAACAAATGTACGGAGAAGGATGACACAGAGTTCGTCCTAGAGATCTGAAACCTTCACTATGAAGAGATTAAGACAATTTAATTTACATTTTCTAGAAAATCAAAGAGCATGGGGGGGGGGGTTATTAACAAGCTTGTAAGTATATCAACTCAAAATAATGGATAAGTTAACACTCAGAAAAGACCCTGGCAAATACTGATGAGGAAATAGGGTTGTTGATTAATCGAACAGATTACCAGGTACATAACAGACGAGGGATTGCTGGAAAGTTTCAAACAAAAGTTAGACATATATACAGTACAAGTGAGTTTGGCTGGATATAAATAGGCGTTGCCTCACATTAGTGAATAGGCTTTCTGCAGTTTCCTCAATTCATATGTTCTGATGTAGATTGTAAACAAGGGAAAGCAAAAACATGACTAAAGTTATGTAATTATTGTCCAGTAATATTATTTAACCAGACATGAAACAAAATTGTATAAGAAATTGGGAAACAAATAGATGAAGTATGTACTGTATATTAATATGATATGGACACATGAAACACATAATGAATCATAGACTGTTAAACATTCAAGATGTTACTAAATGTAAGATTAGACTACACATGACCTGTAAACCAGCCCTCGGGTGGGGGTGTCAAACAAAGCCAGGATGTCCTGAAGGGTATCTGGGAGGGGCAATGCTGCCAAGGGGTATGTTATGGCTCCCAGTAGCTTGTGACCTTATAGACATTGAATAGGGCCTCTGCCTACTTGAACCATGCATTTTGGTTGGTCAGGAGCATGGTACATCAGTAACCTGATAAATATAGCATGTCTGGTATTTAGGAGCGTGTTTGGGGGAATACAGGGTGTGGAATCAACTCTGGGATTACCACTTTCTTGTGTAACTACTAGAAAGGAACTCAATAAACAAATGTCAATTATCGTAATAGGTATACAGTATTGTTAAGTACCTGTACTTAAAAGGAAGGTTAGGCACTAAAAATTTTGTTACTAGCTATAGACATCAAGATAAACTGGCTCATACAATATCCAGGAAGTTCGCAGATTGGCTCCACGAAACTGAACCGTTTTGCAGGAGAAAAAGTGAACAGCATTACAGAAACTTATATGACCACTAAGGCCATTTGAAAATAACCCAGAAGTTTATCCTTCTGGGTTATTTGGTATGCTTCCCGACAGTGTATGACTCTGGTTTAATGACACAGTGGATGCTTACCATAAACAGAGACCAATGTGATAGTTCAGCAAAAGCCTTGTTTACTAACTTACCAATATTATGAGCTTCATCAAATACGACACAAGATTCCTTCTTCATCTCTTTTGATACAATTTCTGAGATCTTTGGATCTAATAAGTAGTGGTAACTGTAGACAACTACATCTGCATGCATTACCTGAAAGATATTAATTTAATATATGTGATCAGTGCAAATTTGGTTAAATATCCCAAAATACATTAGAACATGTCAACCCCTAGCACATCAAAGAAAGAAAAAACAAAGAAATTATTTTAAATCACAGGTTTAACAGTTTCTACAAACATTGTTGGTATCTCATTCTTTCAATTTTAATTACTGTACATATAAATCATCATTCAAAACAAAAATAAAAATATATCTGGTACTCTATAATTTTTTTTACTCTATAATTGTGTACATACTATGATGGAGTAAAATAGTTTAATACTGTAGCTAGTTTAATTTTAAGTATGCAACAAGTAAAACTAAAATGTGAGCAGGTTGAAATTCACATTCTAGATAAAATATCACAGTAACACTAGTGACAGGAAGATGGACATGGTGAATTTGGAAGAGAAAATGGGATAAAATATGGATGACCTGATGTTCAATGACCAAAGCATCTATAAGGAATATGCCATAAACAGCTTTACTGCAAATAAAATAAACTATAACTACTATACAGTACATGTAATAATAAGCAGTCATAAATCAAAACTTACAGCATGTCGTGCTAAAAAATATGGGCACCATCCTTTCTGATTTCCAAATTCTCGAAGGTCATCAATGTTATATACTCCAGCAGGGATAGGAAATTCCTTTCCATGTAGATCAAACTTTTCAAAAAAATCACACTGTGCTATCGTATCATCCCGCTGAGCTCTAGAACGTACATAGGATGCTGTGAGGGCATGACATCCACTGTCAATGATCTTTCCATCTCTTGCTTTATTAACCTGTAAAATAAAAAAAAAATTATTAGATAAAATATCATCAAAACCCTGTTTCACACTTTCACTGGGTAGGGAGACACCAGCCACAGTCAAAAATAGGAAAGCAGTATAATGAGAGATGGTTATCTAACAAAATACCACTTGCCTATTTATTATATCAGCCACACTATATAGCATCAGTTAAACTACCAGTCATCCCCACGAGTGGTCATATAAAATACAAATGTATGCACTCACTACAAAATGATGCTACTCAACTACTGTATATCCTTTACCATATCCCAAGCACAGTTTGTACGATACTCTATTTTACCGACTGCCTCTGTTAGTAATATCACGAAAATCTTCTAGATCATCAGAAATAAGCTGGAAAGAACAACTAGATAATGCAAACCTTAATCAGTGCTTTGAGAAAATAGGCAGAGTAGCACTAGAAATATGTGCACATGGTATACATACCACTAAGAAAAGAGAAAGAGGCAAATTAGAACAAGAACAGCATTCCCACTGCAGGATCCAAATACAAATCACAGAACAACTTGAACACTTCACTTTACCCCAAGAATGGCAAGGAAGGCTATGTAGAGAAATAGAAATAATTGGGTTGCAAGAATCACAAAATACAGAATGAGCAAAGAGAGCAAAAGGCCATATGTGAAACACAGAGGATTCAAAAAAAACTTTTACTCCTAAGCAAAAATCTAGAACAAAAACTACATCTAGCACTGGGCCCTTGCACAAGAGTGATGGAACTTTAACAGATAACAACAAAGAACTGAGTGAAATACTCTACTGAGGCTACAAAGCTCAGTGTCCCAAGGAACTGTGTTTGCTCCAGTACTTTTTCTCATCTTCATACTGGGCACAGACAAGAACACAAACTATTGTATAGTACTGTATCATCCATTGCAGCTGACATTATTCTTACATTTAAAGAACACAATAAAGTAGCTGTCACAACTTCAAGAAAAATGACAGGTTGGGTAATAAAATCCTTTCAAACAAGAGATGCCAATGATGCTACTAAGACACTAGTGCTTACTAGGGTGGAATATTTTTGCACACTAACAGCCCCATTCAAAGCAGGAGAAATTGCTGACCTGAACAATGTGCATAGGTCATTTACTCCCCAAATCCACTAAATGTAACACTAAAGTTACTGGGACCACTTAAAATTTTTATTTGTATTCTCTGGAATGCAGGCAAGAGAGATACATAACAATCTATAATTAAAAAATATTCAAGGGACTGGTTTCAAATCTGCACACAGATATAACTTTTCATAAAACCAGGAGGCATGGTGAGAAGTGCAAAATAGACCCTGCTGAAAAGCAGAGGTGCAATTAGGTACACAGAGAATTCTATCAGTGTGTTAAGGGATCAAGTCTTCTCAACACATTCCCCTCTACACATAAGGGGCATAACTAGTTGATCTCAAAGAGAACCTGATAAACATCTCCAAAGGATACCTGATCAATCAGGCTATGATTCATACATTAGGCTGTGAGCACCTGCATTCAACAGCCTGATTGACCAAAACACCAACTAGGAGGCCTGGTGAGACTGGGCCAGAGAAAATTTCCCCAGAACCATCAACAGGAACTGGTAGGTAGTATCCATCATATGTTGGACTACTACACAGTAGCTATTAAGGTAAAGAAGTTAGCCAAGAGCAAGTGGCACAATCTTAGGGCAAGGAACCTTTTATCTGTGTAATCAGATCAGCCCCAAAGCAAATTGATCACCAGATGCAATTTACTAAACCTTCCCACTGCAGATTTTAAAGTCTGCAACACCAACTCCCTTCCCTAAATATGTGACCGGACCACTTGTAAAGATCCCTGTTCCAACAGGAATAAGGTCATGAAAGCCTATGACAACAGTAGGAAAAGAAAGATGATAAAAGATATGACATTAAACATACCTCAGGATTAATACACAGATGTTTTCGTGAAGCCATAGCAATTCCAATGAGGTTAGATGACTCTTCAGTTTCTTTCTCTATGTAAGTCACTAACTTTCGAAGCTCCTCAATTACCTGCAAATATAAGTTATATAACCCCAGGATTATTTATTTTATTATGTATTTAATCAGGCAAAGTTACACACTCAACAGATCCTGGAATAAAAAATATCAGTCTTGAATTCAAAATAAAGCTCCACATATCAAAGAAAATCATCAAAATCATCAAAGAAAACAGTAGTAGTCCACGCCACAAGATGGCCGAGGAATGGAAAAGATAGCAAATGTGAGAAAGTCTGTGAGTTCTGTAGTTTTAAGTGGCATCTCAATACTGTAACTCCGTGTTCCAGCCCTTTGATTCCCTCCCCCTCCCAAGACCAAAGGGGGGTGAAATAGGCTCATAGTGAGGGGTCCTTCCTCCCCAGCAAACATAGGGAGTTATGTTGAGATCTCCTCTTCAGGCCCCCCCCCCCCCCACACACTTTTTTTTTTTTTTTTGAGGGTAAGGCAAAATCAGTGTTTAGGAAGTTGCTAGTGCCATAAGCTAGAGCAGCTAGATGTAACACTCAGAAGGGGCATTTTGTTAAACAAAAATTTGTACTGTATACAATTAGAATAATGACAAATTATTAATAAATTTATAAATATTTATGGCCCTATCTGGGAAGTAGCAAACAAGCAATTCCAAAACTAAACTTTGATGATTCTGTAAGATATTAACATCTCCAGTTTGGTTTACTAAGGTCTAAAAAGTTTAAATTTTATTTTCTGAATTTCTTTGCATAACTAGCAATTTTATGAATGTATTTTACTGAGCTGGAGATGAGACCTGTGACTAATATACCGAGAAAATTTTTAAAAAGCTCAACACTGCTCTGAATTCAATCAATTAATTTTCCATAATTTAGATATTATGGTACTGGAGAGAAAATAGAAGACAAATAATTTTTTTTTAGATTCCAACTATATTTCAACAAGCTGAAATTATATACTAAAAATCTTTTTACAAACTTTAACATCTAAAATTTCCTGTTTGGAAAGGCTCAACTTTGTAGAAAATGATTTCCTACTTTTTCTATTTCTGGAATTGTTCTGGAGCAATAAATAAGTTTGGAGAGATTCTGTGGAAATGCTCTCAGATAGGAGATGGTTAAAGCAAGTAGTGTGATTGTCTTTCCAGTTCCAGAAGGCATCTCCAATATGCAGTGGCCCTGAAAAAAGAAAAGAAAGTTTATAATAGAATAGTATTACTGTAATACATTTTGAAATATATTCAATGAATAAAAAGAAACTATTAAACAAAATAATGCACACAATTTGAAACTATGAAACATGACAAATTAATTGAATCTTAAAATTCGAGGTAAAAAACCTTAACTATGAAATATGTACATAAATAGGGAATTGAATGGAATGAGCCACTCCTTTTTGAGCTGTCAACTGGTTGCTCCTTGAGCAGGGGCCAAGATTCAACCAGATCATTGCTCATATGCCAAGCTCTGATCAATTTTAGGTCCCCTCAAGGAACTTTCAAATACTGTAGTCTTTCCATATACAGTACTGTAACTGGGGTAGGAACTCAGTAGAGAGAGTATTTTAATCCAGACCTTACTCTAGGAAACCTGTAGGAAACTTCACCATAAGAGAAAGGCAACTTATAGAAACAATAAGTGAGAAAGATTTTGAAGGTGATAAAATTCCACCATCAACACCAAAAGTTTATGTAAATGGAACAATGTCAACAGCATATAGAAAGTTGGCATATTTAAGAACTAATGTTAAGAACTAAATTCTAGACATGAAGCTTTAAAAGACCATGGGAAGATGCACCATGGAACCACTACCATGTGAAGGACAAAAAAGATAAAGGTGAACCACATTTAATGTCGAGGTTAGGTTCCTAAAAAACAGTAACTTTGAAGCTACATTATGTGAAACCAAAAACTTCTAGCTTAGTTTCTAATGATATTGTCTTCCATTGTTTCTTTTGCCATTCATTAGGATTACTACTCATTATAAGCTCTTTGCCCCTCATATCTTCTTGTCTAAGGAATATATTTTTACTAATAACATCCAGCTTGGAACTCTCACACACTGCCTGTTTATGTTTAATCAGCTAGTGACACACATTTATTTTGGTAGCAGCTAAATTTTCTTAATAATTTGTTAACATAACCATATGAATATTACAGTATACAGTACAATATTATACAATTTTTAAGTACTGTATTTTGTGTTGTTATTTTCACTAAAACAAAAGTTGTATTTTTAGAATAAAAAATATTGCCCTTATATGCAGGACATACTTCCTTTTCTGCAAGTACAATAAGTTTCCAAATACTGTAGTTTTCTCCATTTTATTTTGGGAAATATTGAAAATAGGTTCAAATTTATTTACTCTTTTTTCCTTGCAACATAAAAACGAAACAACGTTAACTGGGGCAACATTAAACAAGGTTTGACTTTACTGGAGAATGTACACAAATTTGTATTTAAGACTACAGTATTCCCAGAAATGAGAGAGCTCAGCTGTGAGAACAGGTTAAGTGAATTAAGCCTCACAACCTTGGAAAAAAAGAAACAGGTAATATGATCATTACATACAAAGATGCTAAGGAGACATGGCAAGATGGACATAGGCAGAATATTTCAATTGAGATTTGGAAGGAAAAAGAGAACATCTATGGAAGTCCGACATGCAATTAGGTAAACAAAAATGATGTAAGGAAATTATCGAAAGATGACTGATACATAGAATGCCTTATAAGAAAGTTGTTAAAGCTACTTCCACCAATCCTTGGATAAAAATACAACAGAACTTGAACAGCAAGATAGAGGTAAGCAGTGATAGTTAAGCATCTTAGCGATCACACACTGTATGCTAATACAAATAAATAACTTTACACCCAATTATCAATCTGCTAACTACATGTTACTTTGACTGCCACAACATGACCAAAGGAGCTGAAAACAGTAATTTAAAATCAATATGGCAAATTGGTAAATTAAGGATGGGAACTGTAGTAAGTTAAGCTTTACATTCCACTAAGCACCCTATTTCTTGAGTAGGGCTCAATTGGTTTTTCCATGAACCAACTTCCCATGTAATCACCTGGTGATCTTACAGACCATCTATCAGCTACTGGGCATCTAAATTTCTGGGAGACTGGGTCCTGTCCCAGTAGTAGTCCATTACATGGTATAGTACTGAACACCCAGAAGTCCCTTAAATATAATGAAAACAGGCTTAAACAAAAAAAAATTCAAGTACAGTACTGTACATACTTTGGCATCAAGGGTCCTCTTTAAATCCAACATGTAAGAGTATTGTTCAGGGTAGATAAAGTCATACGGGAAATACACCTGCATCCCATCAACATCAAGCCTGTAAAAACAACAAAAAAGAGCATTACAAAGTTTTTAATTACATTTGTTTCAATACCAGAAGAAAGCCTAGATTATGATATGCATTTTGAGTTTTATTTGAAAGAATTCAGTCAACTTTTAAGATTTTTTATCTTTAACTTGTTGCTAAAATGCTTATCGAAATATTAATCAAAATATGTTTGTGGCCAAATTTATTATGCCCTGAAGTGTTCAGCTAATCAGACACCAGGCAGTTATAAAAATACATGCTAATACTGGGTGATATGATTATTATATCCACCTTCCTTTTAATATTATGATGTAACAGTAAAATAATAACATACATATTTAGTGCCAATAAGAATATACTTCACCAGCATCCATGACACATGTTCAATTTTTTTTTCCATGTACCAGTATATCTTGTTTTTTTAAATCTTTTTTTGCATTTCTTGTTTTTTAAATCTGTTTCCATGTATTTCTTATTTTTTAAATGTTTCCATGTATTTCTAGTTTTTAAAATCTTTGTTTGAATGTAACTAAAATAAACTTGAATTGTTATTGTGTACCAGTGGCCAGATACTGACAACTTTATCTTCCTCTATACTGGATGAATACAGGCCACTTCAAACACAAGTGTTTGCATTTGCAAACATTTAGAGCTTAAATTGTAATTCAAGGTAACCGAAGACACCTAAACCATGAAAATGTATGATGTATATTGTATAGGTGTACACAAGTTACAAAAAACAAGCTACATATACAGAATTTATGAATGAATTATGGAATGTGCAAAATTAATGTGTTCAAGATAACCTTATACCTTTGCCTGAGACAACTTAAGGTAGAGATTACAAAGGCAGACATATACACCACTTTGTACCTAAAGACGGCTCGACTGTAACTTACCCAACCTTACCCAGGATGTGCTCAACAACAAGACTCCTATTCTAACAGTCAAAACCATATATACTATATCGTTAGGTTAGAATAGGTTGGGTAGGCCTGGTTAGAGACCAGACCGCGGGGTCATTGATCTCCGGAACCAACATAAGGTAAGGTATCCACTTTACCTAATACTAATAAAAATATTTATTTACAGTAGGGTACAGTTGGTATGTGAGATTACATAAGATTGGTATTTTTACATTTTTGCAAAGCCACTAACACGCATAGCGTTTCGGGCATTTAATCCAAACGTAAAAGCCAATAACTGTATACCAGTGAACTTACAACATGCTGACAGCTTTTGGCTTCTTCTTGGTTGTGATATACACGCGTAGTGTCCTTAAAGTTTTACAAATGGCCTTTGATATTAGCACAGTTGAGAGGAGAGTGTGTGGAGAAGAGCAGGGCGCTGTACCCTGTGTGAGCAAGGACGGCGAGGCTCTGTTTACCTCCCCCGCGCTATATTAACTCTCCCTCACCTCACACACATGGCTAATGTAAACACCTACAATGTCTATATATATACGTATATAAAATACAGATAACAAAATAATTACGCAAGTCTACATAAAAAAAGAGTACTAGTAATCAATTATTACAAATACAAATGTAAAACATATATATATATTAACAAGCTTAGGTACACACAGCAATGTGCTGCTACCCTCTATTCTATATGAAAGATTACACAGTGTAGATTACAAACTAGCTACAAGTTCATCTAATACCCCCCCCACACACAATCCTGGACCAATCCTGGAGTATGCGGCCCCAGCATGGAGCCCGTACCTTGTCAAGCACAAGCCGAAGCTTGAAAAGTTCAGATATATGCCACTAGGCTAGTCCTAAAACTAAGAGGCATGAGTTACGAAGAAAGGCTGCGAGAAATGCATCTCACGACACTAGAAGACAGAAGAGTAAAGGGGAGACATGATCACTACATACAAAATTCTCAGAGGAATTGACAGGGTAGATAAAGATAAACTGTTTAACACGGGAGGAACGCAAACAAGGGGACACAGGTGGAAACTGAGTCCCCAAATGAGCCACAGGGACGTCCGAAAGAACTTTTTCAGTGTCAGAGTAGTTAACAGATAGAATGCATTAGGCAGTGATGTGGTGGAGGCTGACTCCACGCACAGTTTCAAATGTAGATATGATAGAGCCCAGTAGGCTCAGGAATCTGTACATCAGTTGATTGACAGTTGAGAGGCGGGACCAAAGAGCCAGAGCTCAACCCCCCGCAAGCACAATTAGATGAGTACACACACCCCACCCTCTCACAGGGAGGGTGTGTGTAGAGGCATAGTGGTGGGTGCCTGGGTGGAGCAGACGTCACCCCCGCCAGGGAGGAGCAACACGTGGTGGGCCGCTGCTGCTCCTCGCTCACACCTCCATAACACAACTCCCACTCCCTCCACCCACATAACAACCCATTGCTTGTAACACACCCGCCCAATTCTGCGGAATACAACACTAGGTTGTGTTGTGTTCCACTCTTACGCATGCACTTGGGGACTTAAGTGAGAGAGGTCCTATGTAACATCATGATTCCTGTGTTGACTGTAGTGCCATGGTTTTCAAGGTAATTTTCTGTTTTGTTAAGTTTAATGAGAAATGTTTGCTGAGGCGATATGTGTGTACGATGATTTTGGGACATTTAATTACTGAGGACCAAGTTCAAGTATGTTTATTGAGATAATAGCCTACTTATTTCTATTTCTAGGCTATTTATTTCTTAGCTATTTCTACCCTCTAACTGACGTTCTTGAGTACAGTATTGTAATAATGTAATACACTGAGCTTGGAACTCTGGAAAAAGCAAAAGAATAAATTACAGTGAGAGGGTTTGGGGGGGGGGGGGCACAGGAAACCATTACAGTATTATAATATAATATAATAATAATTAATTAATTAATTAATTATTATTATTATTTATTTATTTAGGAACAGTACATACATAGTTGCAGCATTACAGTACAAACATTGTTAGATTTAAAGATAGAGATACAGTGTAGTATATACAATACCTAAAGCCACTAGTACGCATAGCGTTTCGGGCAAACGTTATGCGTTTATAATTTATATACGCAATTATATATTATAATTATATATGCTGTATATAATATATACAGTATATTATTGTTCCTCATTTATGTATAATGAGACCAAACTAATCATTCTCCAAATAAAAGCGTGTACAGTGGAACACGCTTGTAGTATTAATCAGTAGATTTGATTAATGATATAGTAATAATAATGAATCATAGCCCCTAATCTAATGGAGATGGGCTAAACTTGTTTTAATCTGAAAGTCACATTTATAAACATCTGCAGTTGTTTGAATGTGCAGATGTATTTTAGGACTATCCTATGCAGAATTTTCTTTATACAGTCTTTAATTATTTGGTGAGGAGATTAAATCATTTATCATTTTGATATTTAACATCTTATGAGGTAAAATACATAATTTTTAATATATTTCAGGCAAGAATGGATTGATGTTTATAAAGCAGTATTTTCTGACGACATCAGCCGGTGGAAAGATGCAAAAGACACGATGATTGTGTGGCAGGCAAGGCAAGTGCAAGATAATTAAACACAACTTTATGCTAAAAAAAAAAATAGATAAAATGTATTGTTATCCTTTTATGAATGTACAGTATACAATACTGTACTGTATTTATGAAAATGTTCAAACAAACATGCAAGATATATATAATTTACAATATTGTAATACAATAAGGAAGATTGAAACTACCTGTGCCATATTTTCCTGGTACAGTTTCTCAGCACTATAATATATTGTAATATGGCAGATTAAAATTTGAAATGGTTTGAATGGGTTGGGTTTTAAAATTGATATTAGGTTATTGAATAGTAGCCCGATCAAGTTGTATATTTAGGACTAGTGGTCTGGGTCTAGTAACCTTAGATATGCATGGTATTTCTGTTTGATGGTAGTCAGCGGGTTGGCAAGCATACGAACTTGTAAATCATCATTTGGAAGTGAATTGTAATAGTAGGAGTGAGTTTATAGGGATGAGTCTGTATGACTGTTACGTCTGGTAGTCATTCTGGGTTGCACTGAGCTTTTCTGGAGTACCTCTTTAGTACCTTTCTGATCCTGCAGAGATCTTTGAAAAGATTTTGGTGGCCTTTGAAATCAAAATCTTTGAAACGTTTTGATTTCGCCAGAATATCATCATGCCTGGGTGTGTGTGAATCTGGTTTAGTGATAATTGTTTTCTATATTCAAAAGGTCTGTTTTTGTATGGTGTTTTCATGTACAGTAATTTACATGAAAATTAATACCTGTCATGACCTGTCCTAAATATTTATTATTCATATAAAGAATACAATTAATAATTTGTTTCTATTTTTCAGGGTTAATAAGTTGCCTGCTGGTATTGATGTAACTTTGCCATTACTTGAAGCCAAGATAGTAGGTGCCGACCCCACAATTGAAAACTCTGTCAAATCTATAATGCTTGCAACAGCCGTACAGAGGTGAGGCATGATTTTGTACAAGTGTATAGCATCCAGACATGTTGATATGTTTGCCCTACTATCGTACCAGTGCAATTATCCTGGCATGGTAGAAATTTGTTTTAAGCCCCTAGAGTACTACTGTTACATGTTGTATCATTTGTGGAAGGCATTAAATAGCCTCCTGTAATTGAGTTGAAATTCCTTGCTGTAAACAGATTTAAATGATATGTGACACTTTGCTTTGAGAGTGTAATAAAATATTTGTTGAATCCCATGTAAGGTGTACTCCACTTCTTCGACTGCTATAAAAGTACAGTTGCTACCCTCACACTGAAGATATTTAATCTTGTGCTGTATCTTTGGCCCTTAAAGAAATGCTTGGTCATTAAAAAATTTTGCAAGTGATGGTAAAGTGCAGCAGGACATTACATTCTCTATCCATAAGCTTGATACAAGTTTTTAATATATTATACCATTGTTTATGCTTTGGTTTCATAGTGACACAAATGTATAAAATGTATACATGGAAATGTAATGTGTGCTTTGGTCTTATTTTAGTATGTACTGTATATGTAGGATATTAGTGAATTAGAGAAAATGGGGAAACCAATTACTGTATTGCTGTTTCATTGTCAGTGCTCTACTGTATTGGCAAATAAGATACTCTTTACTGTTGAGTCAAAGGAGTCTTCTGTAAGTTTCAAAATCTTTCCAATAATTGGCTGATTTCAACATCTTCCATTCTAGGTTTGTGAGCTCTATTGTGAAGCTGCCTCAGACAAAGTACTATCATCAGCAGACGATGCATGATCTTGCAAGTGAAATTGAACTACCCATACATCTTGTTGATCTTCGGAATGAGATAATACATGGCAGTGGGGGCTGGGCAGGTGGCCAAACTGTTCAGAAGGCACTCGATACTGCGTGTGACTGGATCAAGGTACAGTATACACAAAATATGTTCGTTGCTGATACAGTAATTTATTTAACGATTTTTGTTGAGGGCATCCAAACTATATTGCTTGAACCTTATAATTTTCCATTCTTTTCTTGTGTTCTGCACACAATTTGGATTACATTATTGATAAGCACTTTTCCTCCTGTGCAAAATTATGAACAAAAACTACATCTAGCATTAATCCCTTGTGAGAGAGAGGTGGAACTTGCAGAGATGAGAGCAAAGAAATGAGTGAAGTACTGAGTAATAGTCATTAAAATAAAATACAGATCCTTCCAGGGAACTGTGCTTGCTTCAGTGCTTTTTCTCATTCTAATGTCAGACATAAAGTACCCAAATTATAGTACCATATCATCTCTTGCAGATCACCCTGGTATTTTTATTTTACTTAATCTTATAATATTCTTTAATTTTTTTAAATGAACAGAGCTATTATTGGGATGATGAATGGAAGAAGATGCAAAAGTCTCCAGAAGAATCTTCAGTACCACAGATACCACAAGATGAATGGCAAAAGTTCTTGAAACTTCTTCAGTTTCATGCTACTCTTGTGATCCCTGAATCACGCACTGCAAAGTTCAAGAACAAGTTTCGAAAAAAGGTAATTATTTAATTTTAAAGCTCTCACTTTCTCATAGGCACGCACATCTTGAACTATAGTTATTTTCAACAACTGTACAACAAAGAATGCCAAGACATAATATTTTTTTTTATACAGTACAGTATGGTACTATAATGTATATCAACTGTATATGATAGGCCACCCACCATAAGGCCTTTAGAAATCTGAATAAGACATTCTGGATCTTGATTACCACATATGTAAGACCAATTCTGTAATACGCGTGTTTGCATGGATGCCTTATCTCGTAAAACAGTGAAGCTGGAGAAAGTCCATAAATATGCCACCAGACTAGACCTAGCTCTGAAAAGTATGACAAGAAAAGACTAAGTGATCTTCAGATCACTGGAAGATAGAACGAATCAAGGTAAGCATTACTGCTTACAAGATTCTTAACAAAATAGATGAAGCAGACGAGAACAGATTATTTGAATTGGGCATTTCACAAACAAGGGGCCATTAGTGGAAACTAACTACATAAATCAGCAGTAAACAAAGAAACATATTCCTTTGAGGAAAGCCAGAAAGAGGTCAAACATTGAAAGAGAATGCAGACTACACTACAAAAGAGGGAAAAAATTAATGGATATGCTTAAGCAGACACAACTTTCTATACAAAGAAGGAATAATTTAAACGGAGATTGAAGAAATCGAACAGACTGAAGCATTCATATCAGATTGACGAAAGGCAACTAGAACAGAAAGCAATTCAAGAAATAAAGAAAAACCCAAGATATCTTCACATATGCTTAATCAAAAACAAAAACCACTGCCAATATTGGACCTATTCGTACTAGTGAAGGTTCATACACTGAGGATGACAAAGAAATTAGTGAATTCCTAAAAAAGCAGTATGAGGACATGTTTAGCACTCCGATAAACATCATGAAAGTGGAAGATCTGGACAACTTCTTTATGCGTGATATCCAAACCCCTGTAAATATAACTGATATCAACACGAGCATGACAGATTTTGAAAGAGAAATGGACAATATGCCCATGCACTCAGCCAAGGGTCCAGACTCGTGGAATTCAATATTTATACAAAAATGCAAAGTGCCAGTAGCACAGGCACTCAATATAGTGTGGAGGAAGAGCTTGGACACTGGGGAGATACCAGGTGCACTTAAAGCAGCAGACATTGCCCCTCTACACAAGGGCGGAAGCAAAGCATTGGCAAAGAATTATAGACCAGTTGCACTAACGTCCTACATAATAAAAGTATTTGAGAGAGTGATCAGGAGTCAGATCACTATTTTCATGGAAACCAATGACCTCCACAATCCAGGCTAACATGGATTTAGAGCAGGAAGATCATGCCTCTCACAGCTACTTGACCATTACGACAAAATCACTGAAGCATTAGAAGAAAAACAGAATGCAGATGTGGTATACACGTATTTCGCAAAGGCATTCGATAAATGTGACCATGGAGTGATAGCACACAAAATGAGGTCAATGGTAATAGCTGGTAAAGTAGGACGCTGGATACTCGGTTTTCTGTCGAATAGAACATAGAGTAAACAGTCAGCCATATAAAATAAGAGTCCAAGTGCAGTTGAAAGCTCAGTACCTCAAGGTACAGTCCTTGCACCACTGCTTTTCCTTATTCTCATATCAGATATAGACTCGAATACAAGGCACAGCTTCATATCATCCTTTGCAGATGACACAAAAATCAGCATGAAAATTACCTCTGCTGAAGACATTGAAAACCTGCAAGCAGATATTAATAAAGTTTTTGACTGGGCAGCAGAAAATAACATGGTGTTTAACAGCAATAAATTCCAGGTACTCGAATACGGTATAAATGAGAACCTTAAACATAATACAGGGTACAAAACAGTCAAATTTGCCCATAGTAGGAAAGCAACATGTAAAGGATTTGGGAATAATGAAGTCTGACGACCTAACGTTTAGGGAGCATAACCAAGCAAGTATTGCGGCAGCCAGAAAAATGTTAGGATGGATTACGAGAACTTTCAGATCCAGGGATCCCATCACAATGGTTGTACTCTTCTAATCACTTGTGCTATCCCATCTTGAGTACTGCTCAGTACTCACTTCCCCATTCAGAGCAGGAGAGATTGCTTAAATAGGAGTACAGAGAACATACACAGCATACATAGACACGATAAAGCATCTAGATTATTGGGATCGTCTCAAAGCTCTCCAAATGTACTCACTAGAAAGGAGACGAGAGAGATATCAAATAATAAATACAGTACGTGAAAAATACTGGAGGGTCAGGTCCCAAATTTGCACAGTAAAGTAACAACATACTTGAGTGAACGATATGGAAGAAAATGCAGAATTGAACTAGTGAAGAGCAGGGGTGCCACAGACACAATTAGAGAGAACTGTTTAAACATCAGAGGTCCAAGGTTGTTCAACATCCTCCCAGCGAGCATAAGAAATATTGCCGGAACAACAGTGGACATCTTCAAGAGGAAACTAGATAGTTTCCTACAAGGAGTGCTGAACCAACTGGGCTATGGTGGGTATGTGGGCCTGCGGGCCGCTCCAAGCAACAGCCTAGTGGACCAAACACTCACAAGTCGAGCCTGGCCTCAGGCCGGGCTTGGGGAGTAGAAGAACTCTCAGAACCCCATTAAGCAGGTATCAACCAGGTAATAGACATTCATGAATGAAGTTTGCAGCCTAATAGCTTGCTCTGTTTTTTTTTTTTAATTTCCTCTTTATTTCATACTTTTAATTTTATTTTAATTTCCTCTTTATTTCATACTTTTAATTTTAATTTCCTTTGATTTTTTTCATGCACATAATATGGAAGGTATGGAAAGATTGTGTTAAGGGAATTACAATAAAAATATATGGTTTCATGCACTCTGGATATCAGATGACTGAAATAATATAGGGGTTCAGTGGTTAGGGATCATGTGGCAAATTTTAAAACATTAAAAAAAATAGAAATCAAGTTTACCATAATTAAAAAAATATGCGCAATAGATTCTAAGGTCATGGGGATTAAGATTTATATGTAAGAAAGTTGTGTATTTAAGCATTATTAAAGTGGACCAAATGTTGTTTGAAATATTTGCATGTAGGCCATCTTGCCTGATTAATTATACTGTATGTGCTTTATATGGTGAAATATTCGTACAATATAAATTTTTAGGCTATGTAACGCAAAGCATCTGATACTGCTAAAGGATGTTCTACTAAATACTGATTGTTAAATTTCAGGCTTGCCTTGACCTAGTTAAAACGCTAGAAAAATTATACCCTCAAGATCCACAAGAATGTATGACGGCTATTGTGTCACATTTACTTGTTCCAGAAGCCATGCCCAATCTAATAGAACGACTTCAGCCTAGTGAGTTACTTTTTGAACTTTACTTAAGGAATGCAGTTTATTGAATGTTTAAATTTTGTTACAATATTTGCTACTTTATATATTTTCCACAATCATGTTTTTATTATTGCAAATGGTAGAACATACTTTTTATGAATGTTGTATATTGATACCATAATCTTATGGAAAAATAAGGATTTGAGTTAATCTTGGGTGTGTTATTTGGCTGCTCCCACTTGTAAGATCTCGGTGTCCTTTGACATGGGATGCACAACTGAGCAGTGGAGACAAACAGCACAGTGCAAAGAATTTTCAAGCATTCCTGCATGTCTATATCATAGTAAGGGAGTCATTGGAGAAATGTATGAATCCAGTGCATAAATGACTATGAAGGGTCAATCCAAAGCCTCTCTAATCTCTCATTGGCAACACATGTAACTGCCAAATGAGCACACTCACTATCAGCTGGGCTGCCAGGTTCACCACCAGATAGCAGTGACACAAGAAGGGTGGTCACAAGGAGCCATGTGATACAACTGTGAAAGGAGCCTTACTTCTAAGCTCTTACTTGAATTTGTTCCCGTATGAAATAAATATTAAAAACAGTAGAAAAAGAATAAATAAGCAGAATGGGAGAAACACCTTGGGCGCAAAGTGGTACTCAAAGAAGGTACCTTGCAAGCTTTGCCTAAAATTGATTGATGAGAATCCCCCCAACATTTCAAGAGACTGACTGGTCCCACCAAGGTGATATCAAAGGGGCACCCTTTGCCTTCCCATATCACCCTCTTAAAAGAGGAATGTTTGAAGTAATTGGGGATATTTCCTTACACTCTGGTCCCTGACATCCTAATGCCGGTCATAAATGGTACAGTATCATTACTGCTTGTCATAATTCTGACTTGACCTCATTCCTGTGGCCTGTTAACCAAGAATGGAACCATTTGTCTAGATCTCCATTTCTCTTATAGTGGTCACTGTTGTCACAGTGAGACTGACCTGAGACAAGTAAAACTGACCTGTCACTGATGTGACTGACTGACCCGAGGCAGGTAAAACTGACCTGTCTCACCAAGCAGTTCCTCTCATTCTACTACCAATTTGTGCAATTCAATATGCTTTTGGTGATCATAACCAATAATAATAATGGTAGTTGTTAATACAGGCTAATAATAATAATGCAGTACACTATTAGTGATAATGATGTTAATGCAAGATAATGAAAATATTACTGATATTGTATTACAAAAGTTTTCTAATTCTTGTTACTCTTTTTTTTTTTTTTTTTTTTTTTTTTATCACCAGATGTAAACCGACCTTGTGGATGCTTCTTTGAGAGAGATATCATATCTGGTGTAGATCATTTAATATCTTCCCTGCATATGGTAGAAGGATCAACTGAACTACTTGTTTCATGTCTCATCAAAAAGGGATATGGTGGGTTTAAAATGTACTTTTTATTTATACATCTGTTTTGAATGAAGCTCCATTGAAAAGTACATTCACAAGTTGTTATGGCTTTTCATTACAGAATTGAGGGCAACAAGTAATTTTAATAAGGTTGTATATCTGTTGTTTATAATATTATATAAAGGGCAGTGTATGTGTAGGTGCTTGATTATTGCAATAATTTAATCTTTTTAAAGCAGATACTGTTGTATATCAATAATATTCAAATATAATACTACCATATGGATTATGGCATATCTGTATACATATTTATAAATATTTAATGGTATAGGTTTTCTTAATACTTTCTTGATCAGAAGCATAATAACCCTTCATATGCTCTAAAATTGTAGCTTTGTCTTCATTAGTGGTGCTGATTGTTGGGTGGCTTACTCCATATACATGCAATCTGTGTTAGTATTTCTTCTTCCAGTGAATGCCTTATGTCCACTTTTGTGTTCAGTGATGTAACTATTCTACATCTTTCCCTGATGTGCCACCACCAACACTTCCTTTTATCAACCATGATTAAGGCTATTTTGACTATAAAAAGAATAATTGATCTGATTCCACACTACTTTTGAATATCATAGTGCCATACTGTGTATCAATAAATTCATTAAATGTGGAGATTTGATTTGATTTGAAACGTAACTTTTCAGAAAATCCCAAAGTGGCTTCAGAATGGATCCGTGTGTTGGCTGGAAGTATTCTCGGAATTAGTGTATTCTATGATCAAAGTACAACCTGCAGGAGACACACTTTCAATCTTGATACAACTCTCTATGTAAAATGGCAACCAATTCTCTTGGAGTTGCTAGAAGTGGAGGCAGAATGGGCTACAGATATTGCTACTAGGTAAGTTAGTTAAAATTGCTTCAGTAGTGAAACCATTAATTCACTCCAGTTGTATTTTAGCTTTTACCTAACATGTTAAAAATAAATAATATATATATATATATATATATATATAATATATAATATATATATATAATATATATATATAATATATATATATATATATAATAAAAAATACACATACATATACAGCGGTATGCCACCAGGCTCGTCCCAGAACTGAGAGGAATGAGCTACGAGGAAAGGCTAAAGGAGCTGAACCTCGCATCCCTAGAAAACAGAAGAGTAAGGAAAGACATGATAACCACCTACAAAATTCTCAGGGGAATTGACAGGGTGGATAAAGACAAACTCTTCAGCATGGGTGGGACACGAACAAAGGGATACAGGTGGAAACTTAGTACCCAGATGAGTCAGAGACGTTAGAAAGAATTTTTTCAGTGTCAGAGTAGTTAATAAATGTAATGCACTAGGAAGTGATGTGGTGGAGGCAGACTCCATACACAGTTTCAAATGTAGATATGATAGAGCCCAGTAGGCTCAGAAATCTGTACACCAGTTGATTGACAGTTGAGAGGCGGGACCAAAGAGCCAAAGCTCAACCCCAGCAAGCACAATTAGGTGAGTACATGCATACAGTACTTCATTTGTACAGTATTTGACTGGGCTTTACCTAGGGATGCATTCCTGGGTACGTCACCTTTTACCAGTTCACTCGTTGTTTTGTTAACACTTGCACTGTGCTTGTACTGTACAGCACCTCCTGATGTGGATTTTTTTTTACTCCACAATATGAGTTCATTTGTTGACATCCTGGGCTATTGCAGTTATAATATGCACTTTCAGGATAACATTTCTTGGACTTCTACTGACCTAAACGTTGACCTCCATTAACGATAAAATAGCACAATATAAAAATTTTGAAATAGAATATGATCTGTAAGAAATGACTTTACCTAATGATCCAGATTTCAAAGTGGATCATACTCCTCCAAAATCTAGATTTTTTCTAATACAGTAAATTCAAGATTTGGAGGGAAATCCAGTAGCCGAATTTGATCTATTGTTTAGAAGGATCCACTATAGGAAGGTTCGGATTTTGGAGGTGCCTCTGTAATTATATTTTATAAATTGGGGCTTTGTAGAAATAGTCCACAAGTTGAGAAAGTTAAAGTAAACAAAATGTTTGCCTGTATTGGGTAGCATAACACATTATATGCACAATTTAAAATCACATTAACATGATATGTATCGGGCACTAGGCCTCGTGTAGTGTCCACATAATGCAGCTGTCGTTGATGCTCTGCCTGCACTGAGCATCTTTTTTTTTTTTTTTACTGCATTACCTATTTTGCAAGTCTCAAAGGTCTCCCTTTTCCAGTCTGTGTTTTTTTTTCAATTATAAACATAACTATTTAATGTGATTTTAGGGCAATTATGAATATTGCTTATACAGTATGTGATTATCCAAATATATTATAGATTACAGTTATTCTACTCAAGTTATTTTAGGTAATCAATATTTTATTTATAGGTATTATAAGTAATAATTAGTTATTATAATTGCTAATTAAATATCTTTTATATTCATTTTGGATCATCATTAAAGATCATGTTAACTAATTATTATAGAGGATTCAAGTTCACATTTACTATATAGTTATAGACAATACTAATGATTGTGTTATTATAGATAATGAAATATGATTATAGATCATAACACTGTAGTAACTTTAAATTATGATTTCTGATTATTATATTTTATTGTACACACACAAATTTAAGGATACTGCATGACTTAACATCCCATTTTTGCAGAATCTTGAATTGTCCTACTGCAGGCTTCACTGAACCACAGAAAACGAGTATAATGGAGTTACTTCAGATTCTGAAAGGCACAAACATAGATGACTCGGAGCATGCAGAGAAATCACTGAACAATGTAAAGGATGGCGTCTACACCATTGATGATATTGCCGAGATTGCTCGGGGGCACTCTGAGAAAACACTGGCTAAGATGGAAAGATTTAAAAACTCTGTCGCCTTTCCTGGAGCAGGTAACGTCGAGTAACGTTAAATTTTATTTCGGTATTCTGTAGGTACGTGACAGGTTGACCTCAGCTGCCCCTTACCTTGGAGGAAAATAAAACAGGATAACCTTTTTTCCATAAATGGCCCGTTTTCTTTGGTTACACTCGCATTATCATCAATTGGTGGTTTATGCCATTTTCACTTCCAACTTTAATTTTTTTCTATTATCTGTGTTACTATTTCTTTCAATATTTCTACTCTCCTACTTTCCCACTCTCACAGTGCTACCCAGGACCAATTGATGGTGGTGGTCCAACTGCATATGAAGGTCTAAAATGCTCATTCAGAAAATTCTAAAACATACAGGCACTTGAAATGTCTAGAGATTATTCTAAATGCTGCCACCTCTTCAAGGATGGAAGAGATTTCAATCGGGGAATATTGCTCATACATGCAGCCATTTTCCCTAAGTATAGAGAGTATCCTAATGTGACAAAGGCATCAAACATACTGTTATATATCTTGTGAACTGTTTTTATATTCAGGCATGGCGGTTGGCAAGTGCTTATTTGGACCTGGTGGGATTAAATTTCTTTACATTTAATTTCTTTGTTACCATATATTTTCTGTGATGTTGTGGATGAGGTGGCTTCCATTACAACCATACTACTTTCAGTGCATTCCTTATTCTTTACCATACAATGTACAGGTGCTTTCTTACTTTCTGACTCATTTGCATTTCCAGTTTTCACTCATTTTCCATTCATTTTAAAAGTATGTTCTTGTCCACCTTGTCTATTCCTTTCAATATATTGTACATTCTTTAGTGATGGTATCTCTTATCATTTTTATGTGCATATGTGAGCATTTGTGTGTGTGTAGTTACTGGATCAAAGATGCGCTTGTGGTGCTTTATCTTTATAATATTTGCTGTGTGACTTTTGAAGAGAGAAGAAAGAAGAGAGAAGAAAGAAGAAGATAAGCCAAGCTGAGACACGATACCTAGTGTCCCTTGCTGGTGTCAGCATTATTGCATGGAGCGTAATTGCAAGACAGGATCGTTTGCCTTGACTGGCCGCCCCTCCTACAAGCATGTTGCTCTGTTGAGTGATTCTTCCTGTGTCATGCGGACTTGATGTGGCTGTCAGAAGTAGCTCTCTGAAGGAGGCGTGCTGGAGCAACAGGGAGGAAGAAGAGTAGGATGGGATTTCTACTGTTGGCAACTATATGAAGGTCTCGAAACTTGTAGTCCCTATAGCTGTGAAGAACCCCAATATACGTCTCTCATGGTGACTGACGTAGGGCCAATTACAGATCAGCTGGGACAACCGAATTCCACGGTCCTGTGCGCAGTTCAAGTAGTAACGGCTTTCGGGTTGACCAAGTGTTGTTGTGCGTTAACGACGGAGAAGCGACGGAGGCAGTTGTGTTGAAGAAATGTGGTACAGGATTATCTACAAGACCA
Source organism: Procambarus clarkii (assembly GCF_040958095.1). Taxonomy (NCBI): domain Eukaryota; kingdom Metazoa; phylum Arthropoda; class Malacostraca; order Decapoda; family Cambaridae; genus Procambarus; species Procambarus clarkii. The sequence goes on along the minus strand of NC_091217.1, from coordinate 2,627,345 downwards.
AGCAGTGACGTCGCCCAGCCAGAGACAATGGACGTCTGTCTACATATTTCATTTTTTAGAGTAGGATGATGTATATTTGTTTAGCTAGGATGTATTTTTTTTTTCGTTAATAAAGTTGTTGCACACAGCTAGCTTGCTTTAGCAGTGTTGCAAAAACTTTATTTCGGGGAGAAGGGGAGATGTAACACTGTAAAAGTGTTTGGGTTAGTTTATTTAAAATATATATAGAATATGAGTCACAGACAGGGATTTGGAAAGGCGCCAGTTGTCTGCCTGAGATCTCACACCTCAAAGCGTTAATGACCTCAAGTGACCTGAGGTCAGATCATGATAATTTCACCTTGCTTCCGCTAAGCGTATAATTGGAGCCGGGTAGCCTTCAAACATGCCGACGTTTAAGGAGTGGCTTGGTAGTGCCGGAGGCTATCTACTTGTGGGCGGAGTTAGCTACTAGGTTCCCCAATATAAACTCGGAGAGCTATCCAGCATGAAGCATTAAGAGACAGAACAGCAGACGAGAGCAGAGACGACGTCCCTACCAGGGAGGCTGTCGGCCGGCAGGGGCGAGACAGTCTCTGTCAACTACAGACCCCCCCCCCCCCTCTCTATTCAACTTAGACTCAGTCCTCGGTGAGTGAACATTAAGGTGACTTGGTCGTGTTTTACATATGTTGTGTGATGATCAGGGGCAGTCAAGTTGTAGGGTTCTCGAATTCTTGGATGATGACTCACTTTGCATATTAAACTGGAACATTTTAATTGAATTGCTAAATTATGATACTTCATGTGAAATATAATTATGAATTTATTATTTAAATTGTGTTTAACTTTGTTCCCTAGAGATTTGAGTTGAGGTGAGAAAGCCTCTGTGGTTACTGGTTTCATGATATTAATGAGTACATGTTTGGAGTTGATACATGGTAATAACATCTTTTGAGAATATTTTGATACAGACAAGTTCCATTCCTTGTCTTGTATGTAATGATCATGAATGGATGGTGGCAGCATTTCGTCTTCTACTATCTACTCTTCTACTTCTACTATCTACTCTTCTCCTTCTACCTATCTACACCTCTCCCTCCACCCCTCTCTCAACTCTCACTTTCAACTAATGACCATCCTCGCTCCTCCCACCTCTCTCCCTCTCACCCCAAACCCTCACTAATTACTTCACTATTCATTTCTTTCCTTTCGTTTTCTCTTATACGTTTGTGGCAATGATTCAGTATTCTAGAGTTCTCTCTAGAGTTTCGGGTAACTGATCAAGTTACGGCGCCTTGTAGTCTTAGCACCTAGGTAGTCAAATACCTAGGTTACAAGGTGTTGAACGAGAGAGGTTGCCTTAGGAACTCTGGAGGTGCTCTAGAATAGTTAGCTAACTGGGGACGGGATAACGGACTAGAGAGAGCTGTTTCCCCCGGCCTCGTTAGTTAACTGGGGGGTGGAATAATGGACCAGATAGAGCTATTTCCCCCCCCACCCCCCGTTACACTTCGATGATTATGTCCAACACTATTCCCTTATGTATATTCTTCTATTTCCAAAAGATAATCTTTATACCAAATTTCTTATCCTTTGTTTTCTTAATTTGAATCTCAGATCTCTTGTCCTTGATGTGTAATGCAGGGAAGAGGACCCCAGACCTACATACCAGATTCATTGTTTATACTCTTATTTGCCACTGTTAGCACCATTAATGTTATACAATACATTGTTATTTCATTAAAATTATTTGTCTTCTAATTCAAATAAAACTGAAATTACTTGGTTAAATTTTTTATACTACTTAACTGCATGTTTGCCCATGGAATTTTAGTTCATCAGTTTATGTATAACGTGTTTGTTTGATTTTGTCATTAAATTTTAAAATACTTTAGATTCGTATTGTTTCTCCATACAGTTGTGACGGACGTCGATGCTCCTTTGGGTGTCCTTGCTCACCAGAGAGAGAATCCAGTCTTCTACAAAGAACTGCTTCTTCCTAGTCCAGATACAGGAGGAAGTCCTATGCCCAAAAGACGCAAAACATGAACCTTTTGGATACTGTACATGAAATCTATTAAATTGAAAGTCCCATATTTTGAAGGATATTGTTCAAGACCATTAAAAGGCCATTGTGTTAATTTTCTTTATTATGCAGTTTGCATAGAAAAATTAAAGATGTTTGTGGAAAATGATTGCTTTGATCCAACAAATCATTCCCTGGGAAAACGGGAGTGAAGGTACATAATTAGCAAGAAAAATTAAGGATTAATAAGGCACACACAGGTTGCTTGAGTATTAATGGAGATGCACATAAGGTTAGAATTACCTACAGTATTTGGAAACATCAGTGCTACTGTTTCCGACTTAGTTACAGTAACCTCTAAAGTTTTTATAACTTAATCAGCAGTTAAAACATTTATAAATATTAATATAGAAGTTCTGTATTAATCCTGCCATCAGTGGTGGCTTATTGTGAAGATTAAATCATTAGTTTTCCTGCTCTTGTTGTGAATTTAAGCTCATTATCAGTCTTATTTTTTCTTGCCATTTTCAATTATTTGCTTAAGAACTACTATTTTTCACATTGCCTCCAGTAACTAAGCATATACATTTAGCACTATAAACTTCAAAACTATATATATATATATATATATATATAGCACTATAAACTGTATCAAAATTTACACATTAGTAACTTGCATTTATATATAAGTCCAAGCAAGTTGTGATTTTATCACTTGCATGATATCCAAATCGATGTGTATAATTTGTTTTTGCTTCTGCAGAGCTATCGTGTATTTAACATTTATACTGTGGGTGGTGCCTTGCGTCACAGCGACCGACCTCTTCTCTTGCTTGTTGAGATGGCATAAGTGCCAAGGCCTCTGATGTTACTTTGGTAGGTGGTATCCCATGGCTCAAGGGTCCATTCTCTTATTCACACTTTTATGGCATATCAGCTACTACTGATCTCAATCTCCATTGCAACCTGGTTTATTTTGTTGATGCAAACATTATTTTCCATCTCGGACAATCTGCTGTATGCTGCACACATCACTGAAGCTCTCTTATCCCTTAAAGTGCGGTTATCATCCTATGTCGATCTCAAAGCGTAATACGGTTATCATTTTATGATGAGTTTGGTTAATATTGTCTGGTTTTATACAAATGATGTAAATATGCACATAATACATCTATGTGGATGTAACAGACTTAACCTTGTCCTATGGAAAAAATTCGGCTATCGTTTTTATTGCTTACTATCGATACAGATGCTTTGTACCATAAGCACAGCAATTGATATCACGCTACATCACGTTCACAATGCTTCTTCAGACTTCTCCCAAATACTCTAGCCAGAAATGTATATGCCTTCATCAGAATGGCTTTTTTGATACTTGGCACTTGCCGCCTCATTTTGAGGAAGGCTGGTTGTTTGACAGCCTGGATGTCAAGTGGTTACTCTTTATGCCATCTGGCTACACCTGCAGTTTTTTCTGTTCCAGCTTTTGTTGATCTTATGTACAGAGTCCTTCACTGCTCGAGAACCAGAACAAAGCCTACACTTGGGTGTATGCCAGCAGTCCTTAGCTTTGTGTTGATAGCCATCGCACACTCCATAGGGCTGCTACAAACTCCAAATGGTTGGTGCCTTCTTTTGATATTTATTCTATACGGTCTGTATACCACTCCTTGAACCCACTTGGGGAGCATATGACCCGACAAATCAATACTAGTCTGGTGGTTCAGGTTTGATCCAAAGTAAGGTAAATCTATTAAGAAAAATAATCAATCTTTTTATATTCATATTCTGTGCACTCTTTGTATCTCAGAGACCGAGCTTAGTGAATATTCTTGATAGTGATTAGGATATTCTTAAATGTTCTTGTTTCTTGATGGATTGTCTTGAAGGGAGAGCTGTACACCACCTTTGTTTCCCTAAAGTAGTTCATCCATAATATGCCAAACTTTTCTTAAATTGTACATGTGGGGAGTTGACATGTAGGTGTATCAGGTCAACAGTACCTGGTTTGCCATGGTGGTTCAGCATCTTGCTTTGACAATCTTCTCTGCTACAGTTGTGCCATTAGAAAAAGCCAGATGTGTATACTCTTTGATGCTACTGGATGGTGTCCATCAGTTTTGCTGTGTTCCTGCTGTTCATGTAACATTGTTTAATATATGAACAGCGTTAGTTACCTACCATACTCGGTGCGTGAAAGCATTGAGTAGACCTCGACACCGTGTGAAATTTCAAACTAAGTTGTCTATATTCTCTACTTGCTAGCAAACTCTGATCAAAATGCTAAATATGTACCCAACTCGGATCAATTAATCCATGGGATAACTGGGTCCAATCAGTAGATTTTATGAATACAGTACACCAAATTTAGTGAACATGCTGCATTATTAAAAGACAATTGGCAGTGGAATTATATACTGTGACTTGCAAAGGGCACTCCTGGCAATGAAGATATGTAGTAATAACATCTAGAAAATAGTGATATTTATTTGAATGTATTTATTTTGGCTGCTAAAGAAAATAGATTGGAGATTAAATTCCATTGGATTCTGTCACTTGTAGGGATTTCAATTAAATCAATGTTTTATTAGCAGTAAAAGAGAGAACCCATCCTCCTGACATTATAGTACCTTTAGCAACTATTTTGTAATGCATATAAGAAAAGGCAAAACCAAGCATAAACATTCCTGGGCCTAGTATAGCACATACATGTACCCAAGGTTTGCTAGGCCTAAGATAGCATAGTACTATACTGGCTCTCAAACAATCATGTTTTCTACGTGTGAGTCACTTGATTAATTTAGATTCAAATGTTATAGTATACCATTTTCTATCTGTTGTGGCAACTCAAGAGGATGGGGTGGACAAAAATATATACAGTATAAAAGTATATGATTGTAATTTGCCTTCGTAAATGAACCCAATTACATCGTTATTCAGTATTTGATAACCAACTGTACTGTATGAAGAACATATCTCTCTTGCCCTGCTTATGGAGGACAGAAGGGATTTTTACATATGCTGGTTAGCATTGTCAAAATTAATGGATGCATCTGTCATGGGAAATAAACTTAAAAAGAAAAAAATTATTCTTAACACTATTTCATCTGTATACAGTATTTGAAAATAAGTAGTATATTGTCAGTCTATATCTCTCTTCTCGTCTTCCAATTTCTCTTGTTGATTTTAAGCTCTCTTTACGTGTTTTACCTGAACTTTTATCTTTATCCTCCCTTTGCCTTTGCCTGTTAAATAATGGTGTGCCTACTCATATTGTCTCTGGCACTAACACTACCTGTACCTTCTTTATTGATCTTTAACTTTGCTCCTTTTCTGTCTCTAACCTGAATAGGCGAATCCTTGACAACCTCCATAATGGCAATCATTTCCCCACCTTGTCTGTTTCATATACCCCTCAGTCCATTCAATTGAACTGGTCAGTACAACAGCATTGTATCTTATAGGGTCATGGATTGGTACCATTCCTTTCCTTTTCCTCATATCCGAGCTCCTTGTCCTTATATCCCTTTCCAGTGCTGTATGGTTGTATTGGCTTAGTGCTTTCTCATAATTATCTTATCCTCTTTTCTCCACCCCAGTGGCATTTTGACAAGAGCTGACTGGAGCTGCTTCACCACCTTATCTTTATTCCCCGCTCATCACTACTGTATTTATATCCCTTGCTTCCATTGCCTTACATACCATGATATGCCTCCTGCAGCCCAAAGAAGTGCGTTTCTTCACTCCAGCAACACCCGCTCCGCCGCACCTTAATAATGGACACCATTATTTGAAATAATTGACACGGACAAAAAAGTCCAAGTGGGAGTACCATCTCCCCACTATCTTAAATCCTACAGCCAGGATAACTTCCTACTCTAGGCTCTCCTGCAAGCTCTACAGACAGCATCGCTGTGTCTACAAGCAGCAAGACGATGTCCTAGGGAGGACATTGACCCATCCATCTACAGATCTACAGTATCAGCTATTGGTAATGGTCCCTAACAGCCAACACTTACGGGCTATTTATGCCTGTGCCACCTCTTGGGTAGTCTTAATTTTCTTCAATCACCTGCTCCTTCCTTTCCCGTTCCTCTGCCGCCAGCTGCAACACTTAGCTCCAGCAGCCTTTCTCCTACTCACTTGCCCGCCCCACTTGACCTTTATCTAGTCAAAGCCTTAATTCTACAAATTTATTTTCATCCAGTTTATTATCAATTTATTATTTTATTTAGCTATATTTACATTGTTAATTCAATAAAAATTATTTATAATCCCACTCCGGCGTTTCGCACAAACCTCCGAAATTTAAAATATTTTTACCCTGAAACAAAATATGTGCATAGATGATTGGTTACCCTACTTGAGTAATTCTCGGATGCTATCCTATTTATTAGTGTATTAAACAGTGTGGAACTTAGCACTGTTTCTTGAAAACTTGTGCGGAGCTGAAGAGATCTTACTTATAACCCTGGAAAAGCTTCAAAAAGCTCGAAGATGCCATAAATTTTTAATGAGAGCTTGCAAAGAGTTTTCATTCATAGTCATGCTAAATCTTTGAGAGAGAACCGGTTATCTAGCCACACGCGGCCACCATTTTCAGAAATTCTATTAGTTCTAGCTGAACAATTTAAACTTTGGGAATTTGACAACCGGTATTGGTGCCTTCTGATAATTACTTACTTGAGAACCGGTAGCGTCTACTATTAACCGCTGACTGGGCCAACATGTGTGAGTGACAAATTCCAACATCTGGATGGTCATTCTGGATGAAAGCAGCAACTGTCAAGAATGCTGCTGAAGAGGCCCATACTGACTGACTTAAAGTTCACATTGAAAATATACAGCTTACAAATCAGTAGTGCCGTGGTTGAAAGGGTATTTCGAGAGTAATGCCTGTAAATACAAAATTGAGAAATCGAATGGGACTAGAGCTTTTGACATCAATCTTGAGGATCAAAATATATCTTTGAGAAAATGGGACTTGCTGCTCACATATCGACTATGCCAAAATATTATTTTTTAATATACTGGTATGAGATTGTGGATGCAGAACACCTTCGTTTAGTGTTAAGATTAATGCCTATCAACCTCTAAAGGTTTATGAAGGCAACCACAATCAAGTGCTTCTGGAGACAGTCCAGACCCAAAGTCAACTATCAGTGTATGTACACCAATCGCGAAGCGGGGACGCACACCTCTCCCTGTTGATTATCTTCAACTGTGAAGAGGTGGAGGGACCCCACATCCATAATTATGCATCAAATAGCAAATACTGTATTTAATTGTAAGTTATCCTAATTATCGCATTTTTATTAAAATATATTACTCAGTAAACTGTATCAACGCGCTTAACGAAATATATTGCGCTACTTTTATTACAAATTCGGTACTTTTAGTCCTTCAAGTCGCTACTTTCAGCAATTCAGGTCTGGCAACCCTGAGGTAACATTGAGAAGTCGCCAAGATGGTGAAGGGTGGAGGACTGCGTCATGTCTCTCCAACCGAAAACCACAGTGTCTCTAAGGAATCAGACAAACCACCTACACATGGCAGGCACAAGGATGACGCTGATCATTCGCCCTCTGAAGAGGAGGATAAAGTGACTGCTTTCACAGAGAAAACGAGTGGAGGCGAAACACCGCCGCCCCGAAGAGGTAAATAAAACTCCCTCCCGGCCAAAAGACCTCGCGCTGCTTCCCTCTCAACCAAGGTAGGCAAATTTCTCCTATTCTGGAAACTTATATGATTTCCTTTGCACACAGTACAGCCATGGATGGGAGTGCTCTTGATGATAAGAGAAGACAGCATGAAATTTCCATGATATTTAGTATTAGAGTACATATATACCAGAGGGCCACAGTCTAGTAGCCTCTACGAGGACAGGAAGCAAGCGGAAGCAAGATTCTCGAAGATCCCTTTCTCCCCATTTGTCCTAATGATGTTATCAAACTGTATTTTGAATTGTAGTAGTGTTTTGCCATTTAAGGCTTTGGCGGGTTGGTCATTCCATGGGGTTTTATAACACCCATGATTGAAAGTGCATCTGTTTTCTGTCCTTCATTGTAACGTATTGAGTTTGAAGCCGTTGCTCTTTGTCTAATACATTGTGCAATTGGTTGGTTGGATATTTTGATGAAGTGGTCTGGATCAATATTCTCCAATTTGTTCAGTATTTTAAAAGTTTCGATGAGATTAGCCCTGTCACAGCCCGTCCTCCTAAGGTTTCCCCACCTAAAGTCAAGAAACTGTCATACTAAAGTGCCTTTATCCTAACCTACCAGAGCACCCAAAACAGAAAACAGGACAGTATGTCAATTTCGCGAGCCGCTTCCATTTTGCAGTACGACAATTTTTGGCATTAGGTAGAGTATACGTCAAAATGCGACGCTCTATTAGGAGGACGGGTTGCTGTCATGTCTGGTATGCAGTGTTCTTTTCCCTGTGGCCCTCAATCGTTCCTGGTAGTAATGCCAGATAAAAGTGTATGAGATGCACACGAAAAAAATGGTAAAATCCTTGAAAAATCATGGCTCAATTTTTTTTTTATCCAAAACAATTAAAAATTTATATAAATTTCCAACTGCAAAATTGTCACAAATAAGTTATAGAAATAAGGTTTGTAATTTTTAAAGATAAGTATAAAGTAGTGAAGAGGATGTGCTCAGGCGCGATGTTTGTCATTACACCATGAGTGGACGGCCTGCTCATGTTCTCTCAGCAACACACACGAGCTACGAGCTCATGTGCTGGACAAAGACCCCTGGGTGAAGGGAATCATATGTCTTGGGATAACATAGGAGATGGTTTTGCTGCTGTGTGACGGGTGATAAATGATTGTTAGTGTGGCCAGTATAATGGTTACCAGCCTTCGTCCTCCTGCTCCTTATTCTTTTCTCTATCCTCTTTCCCTTCTCCTATCCAACTCCCGTTTGTTGGTAATTTCTTACGGCGTCTTATTTTGATATGAATATAACATTTTATTTTTTATAATGCACTTTATGTGGTCTCTCAAAATTCCTATAGTGTTTTTAATCTACATATATCTACCAATATTGGTGCCTTTTCACCAGTGACCATATTATTTGTGATGACAATGTCTACATTTGTCCAGTACATAAATTAACATATTGATGTGTCTAGATTCGTACATGATTGAACGAACAAATATTGCATATACCTAAGTGCCATCTGCTTTTCTGAAGTAGCTGGATTGTTGCTGGCCGTTTGCGTCAACTGTTGTTCCTGTCTGGGGCAGCGGCTCCTTCATTAGCGGCGCCACTACGGCACTGGCAGAGCGCTTCTATAATTCTATATATAAATATCGAATTATAAAAAAAAGCCAAAAATTGTCGTACAAGAAAATGGAAGCGGTTCGTGAAAGTGACGTACTGTCCCGTTTTCCGTTTTGGGTCCTCTGGTAGGTTAGGAGAGAACACTTTAAATTGACCGTATTTTTGACGTTGGGAAACCTTAGGAGGACGGGCTGCTGGGGTACGGGACAGAAATAGGCTGTTTGGGGTCCCCAAAATTCAAAAGGAAACAGGATGCCACAACGTGCAGGCGATAAGTCACAATAACGTGGATCATTGTCGTCCCTTCACCTTCTAGTGTGTGGTCTGCCACAATGTCAAACTGTTCCTCACAACGATTTTTGGCACTGGGTTATCTTGAGATGATTTCTGGACCTTAGCGTCACCGCGGCCCCAAAATCATGCAGATAACCGCGGCCCGGTCCTCGACCAGGCCTCCTTTTTGCTACACATCCCCAGGAAGTAGTCCGTAGCAGCTGTCTAACTCCCAGGTACCTATTTATTGCTAGGTGAACAGGTACATCAAAGTGAAAGAATCTTTGCCCATTTGTTTCCACCACCACCGGGGATCGAACCTGGAACCTCCGGACTACGAATCCGAAGCGCTGTCCACTCGGCTGTTAGGCCCCAGCTGGGTGCCGGTTATGCCTGGCAATTTTTTTTTTATATTTTGCTTTTTTTTTAGAATAATGTACATTATTTACTGATGAGAAAATTATCAGAATTTTTCTGCTATTCATACTTTGGCTGTAATACCCTGAAACATATAACTTCAGTACAGCCACATTTCCCACCCGCCCCCTACCAAAGGCCGACCCATCACCTTCCCACAGATTTGTAGCAAATGGGTAACTATTTTATTTGTTAATATTTCATTAATTATAAACATACTGATAATTTTACTTATCGTGCTGGGAGAGGGAGGTGAGGGGGGAGAGCAGAAGGGTGGGGGAAAAGAGAAATGAGAGAGATGAGGGAAGAAGATGTAGGAAAGGGTTTAGGGGATGTGAGGAGAGGAGGATAGAAGAGGAGGAATGGGGGGGGGGGGAGAAACACACTATCCCGGGCACTACCGGTACCCCCTTCTAGTCAATGTGAGAGAACATCTCTTGGTTTATCTGCATGGAGGCCAGACACTTGGGGCTAGTTTCATCCAACTTTGCAGGGTGCATAGTATGGGGTACGGGACAGACATAGACTGTAGGGGTCGATCCTATTTGTCTTAAGAGCGGGTTGGGCCAATTAGTAGCCCACCCCAGTAAAGTTTATCTCCCCATCAGTTTACACTCCCCATCCCACACCTAATCAGTTAAAGGTGGCTGGTCGAGTCCCTACATTTCTTGATGATGAACGTAAATTCAGTATTAGTGAGATAGATGGGGGAGGGGGGGGATTCTTGACGAGAGGGAAGAAGGGGAGAGAGGGGGGGGTGTTTGAAGAGGGACAGGTGGAGAGGGGGAAAGAGGAGAGCGGAGAAGTGAGAAAGGGGAAGACTGGGAGAGAGTTCGGAGAGGTATGAGAGAGGGGATATTGGGGGAGAAAGTCGGAGAAGAGAGACACCCCCGGGCGCAGCCAGGTGCCCTTCCCAGACCCGGGCGCAGCCAGGTGCCCTTCCCAGACCCGGGCGCAGCCAGGTGCCCTTCCCAGACCCGGGCGCAGCCAGGTGCCCTTCCCAGACCCGGGCGCAGCCAGGTGCCCTTCCCAGACCCGGGCGCAGCCAGGTGCCCTTCCCAGACCCGGGCGCAGCCAGGTGCCCTTCCCAGACCCGGGCGCATCCAGGTGCCCTTCCCAGACCCGGGCGCATCCAGGTGCCCTTCCCAGACCCGGGCGCATCCAGGTGCCCTTCCCAGACCCGGGCGCATCCAGGTGCCCTTCCCAGACCCGGGCGCAGCCAGGTGCCCTTCCCAGACCCGGGCGCAGCCAGGTGCCCTTCCCAGACCCGGGCGCAGCCAGGTGCCCTTCCCAGACCCGGGCGCAGCCAGGTGCCCTTCCCAGACCCGGGCGCAGCCAGGTGCCCTTCCCAGACCCGGGCGCAGCCAGGTGCCCTTCCCAGACCCGGGCGCAGCCAGGTGCCCTTCCCAGACCCGGGCGCAGCCAGGTGCCCTTCCCAGACCCGGGCGCAGCCAGGTGCCCTTCCCAGACCCGGGCGCAGCCAGGTGCCCTTCCCAGACCCGGGCGCAGCCAGGTGCCCTTCCCAGACCCGGGCGCAGCCAGGTGCCCTTCCCAGACCCGGGCGCAGCCAGGTGCCCTTCCCAGACCCGGGCGCAGCCAGGTGCCCTTCCCAGACCCGGGCGCAGCCAGGTGCCCTTCCCAGACCCGGGCGCAGCCAGGTGCCCTTCCCAGACCCGGGCGCAGCCAGGTGCCCTTCCCAGACCCGGGCGCAGCCAGGTGCCCTTCCCAGACCCGGGCGCAGCCAGGTGCCCTTCCCAGACCCGGGCGCAGCCAGGTGCCCTTCCCAGACCCGGGCGCAGCCAGGTGCCCTTCCCAGACCCGGGCGCAGCCAGGTGCCCTTCCCAGACCCGGGCGCAGCCAGGTGCCCTTCCCAGACCCGGGCGCAGCCAGGTGCCCTTCCCAGACCCGGGCGCAGCCAGGTGCCCTTCCCAGACCCGGGCGCAGCCAGGTGCCCTTCCCAGACCCGGGCGCAGCCAGGTGCCCTTCCCAGACCCGGGCGCAGCCAGGTGCCCTTCCCAGACCCGGGCGCAGCCAGGTGCCCTTCCCAGACCCGGGCGCAGCCAGGTGCCCTTCCCAGACCCGGGCGCAGCCAGGTGCCCTTCCCAGACCCGGGCGCAGCCAGGTGCCCTTCCCAGACCCGGGCGCAGCCAGGTGCCCTTCCCAGACCCGGGCGCAGCCAGGTGCCCTTCCCAGACCCGGGCGCAGTCAGGTGCCCTTCCTAGTAAAGCATAAACGTTACTGTGTATGTGTGAAGGTACTCGTATGAAATGGTGAGTAGAGTGAAGCTGATGGTAGTGGCTGTCCAGCCCATCCTCCGAATAGACAGCACGTTTTAACACTAAATGTAATAAATACAATCCTTACTATCGGCATAGTACATAAATACACTTAATCACCAGCATCGCACCAAAATATTGTGAATATTAGAGTTTACCTGAACAGCTGTATAGAACACCACGACCTAACCTAACCTTGGGAGTGTAGGAGGGCAAGCATGTAAATAGCATTTATTGCTTACAGTTAGTACTTAACTTATATTAATATTACAATTTTATAAAACTAATAAAATAAAACTTAAGACTTTCAATAAATGATAAAGTAACTCAGGATATTTTCCAATTTTGTATATAATCTCTATTGTTTAATAAAACGGAAAAAGAAATTATTTTTATTTAAAACTTGTATTTTCTAACGTTAACACGACAGCTTCAACCTAAAAATTTTGAATGTATTAACAGAAAATGAGAAGACTATATGGAGAGGTAAATGTAACATTAAGTGTACTTATGTACTATGCAGAAAGTCAGGAATGTACTTATTACATTTAGTATTAAAACGTACTGTCTATTCGGAGGAAGGGTTGAGCCAGTCTCCTCCCTCCTTCCCCTACCAGACTCCATTATTAATGTCTCTTGAAAGTTAGTTTCGGGCTTTCCCCAAATGTATATACGCTTTCATTTTTAATATAGTTCAGCCGGTTGCAGTCGTCGTCATATGCAAGCTTGACGATCGTATTGTAATTTCCCGCCATATTTGCTCAGACCTTAAATCTTGTGTTTACGTTAGCAGTAATTACGAGAGTCTGGCGTGTGTTGGGGCGGGTCCCGGCCTGCTCAGGTGTGGAGCTCACGTAGGCGCCGCTCGCTCAGGTGTGGAGCTCACCTAGCGCCCGCTCGCCCTTGCTCAAATCTCAAGTTACAAGCGCTTGTTATCTCTAGGCTACTCCACACTATTGGTAATTTTAGTGGAAATTGGCATTGCTAGTGTATACAAAGTTAAACATAAAGTGGCGAAAATGAAAGATTTGTTCAATATCAATGTTCAGTTTTTAAAGCAGCCTCATGCTGAAATATTTGATAGTCTATATATAATAATAATGCGAAAAGATTTATCAGTATGTTCGTAAATATTCATAAGTCAGACTAGAAATTTATCCCCAAAATTGCAGTACGGAGTCACACGAACGATTTCCTAGTGAAGGATGGATTTCAGAACCCACGCATATGACCTGTCAGTGTAGACAGGGGCATGCTGGGAAACTGTGTATAGGCTGTATAAACAATGGAATACATGGCTGCACTAGTAGTTGCACTAATAAGAATACAACGATAGCTATGAACAAGTAGAAGCAGAACTATACTAGTCCTGGGAAATGTTAGGATTCGTTCTTGTTTCTATTTTGAGCCCTCTACAAAATCCAACCCAGTCCCTTTTTTTATACATTCCATGCATTGTAGATGTATGTATGCTGTATCATTCTTGAGGATGGGCTGGATTTAGTTGAGGGCCCGAGAAAGAAGCCAGCAACCAAATCTAACATTACCTAAGTCTATGTTGTTATTGTTTAAGGTTCGCTACCTGGAACAAAAAGTTCCAAGTAGCACGGGCTATGGTGAGCCCGTAGTGGACTTTAGTACTTAATTACGTGTGTACTAAATTAGGTCTAAAACTGCCTAGGACTGCTTATTAAGGCGTAGGGCAGATTATGTTAGGAACGCTTTGTCAGTTTTATTGTTCCTGTTAGAATACAAATAGTACAAACCATGGACATTTTCTGGAAACAACATTCCACTTTCGGTGCAATCCATCCTGTAGCTATAGGTACCATAATGTTTAAAGGATGCCTTGGTTTTTACTGTGACTGCCACAGATCAATACAAATAACAAAGTTTTAACATTCTTGTAATCATACTTTACATAACATTGAAGAAAAGATGAGTCATGTCAACGAACAAGAACAATATAATTGCATGAAATGACATCACTATGTAAACCATGAATACACAAACCACAATAACGAGAGCCATCTCTGAGACAATCTTTGGAGCAGGCCGGCGGGATCAAGCTAGTGTCCTGGGTCACCCCAGACGTGCGCTTTAACCCGTGCACCACAACATGCAAATGTTACACACCCTACAATCCGCCCAGACGCAGTAGGCAGCCCCTCCTCCGAATAGACAGTACCTTTTAATACTAAGTGTAATAAGTACAAGCAGGTTTAGTACATAAATACACTTAATTACCAGAATCGCACCAAAATATTGTGAATATTAGAGTTTACCTGAAAAGGTGAATAGAAAACCACGCCCTAACCTTCTTAGTGTATGAGGACAAGCATTTTATTGCTTCAATTATTTATTGCTTTACAATTAGTACTTAACCTATAGCTATATTGATATTACAGTTTTATATTAATAAAACAAAACTAAAATTGTTCAATAAATTATAAACTAGGGATATTTTCAAATTTTGTATAAAATCTCTGTAGTTTAATAAAACTGAAAAAGAATTTTTTTATTTAAAACTTGTGTATGTAGAAATAAACATGAAAACTTCATCCTAAACTTTTGAGTGTCTGAACAGAAAATAATTAGAATAAATTGGGAGGTAAATGTAACAGTACCATAAGTGTAATTATGTTCTATTCCTAACAGGAAATATACTTATTACATTTAGTATTAAAACGTACTGTCTACTCGGAGGATGCGTCGCAGTAGGAGGAACTGAGCTGGTAGCCAGTCCAAGTTTCACATGTAACCCGCATCACAATATTAATGTTCATCTTGACCTTATTAATGAGATGATGTAAAGCAAAAACATTCTCATTCTACTTTCATCTGAATGACTCGGGTACCTGAAAAAGTTATTGCAGTGCGATTCTCCTGTTGCGGTTGGCTGTAAATATCTTTTAACGTTCGGACTCCGGCTAAATGGCGTGGCTGGGATCGTTATCGCACATTTCCTTGTTACACGTCAATGCCAGCTGCTTCACACAAATGATCTGCATCTTGCCAGAGATTTCCAGCCGTGTATTTTCATGGCGCTTTTCCTGGAGATATAACTAGACCTAACCAGAGCCACAGCATGGCGTACGAGCAATACACATAAAGATATATGACTCTTATTTAAATGGGAGTACAGTATTATTTTAGTTGCGATGGCGGGCAGTGGACCGTATTATTGACATTGGAATAGGTTACGTTAATTACGCATTTTTATGGACTCGACTTGCGCTGTTTTTGGGGTCCTGTTTACGCGTGCTTTTTTGTGTACGCGTTTTTTTTGTGACAGCACAGGTTACTTAACATTAAATGGTGTTATCCTACAGTCAAATAGCGCAGAGCCCCATGGTTCGAATGAGCATTGAAACTATTCAACGGGTGAAACTATTGACAATTCTTGTTAACAACAATAAACTTTTAGGTCCTGAAATGTAATTTGGCCTGATACTTATACAATGGTTTATATAATGTAGATGGATAGGCAATGGTTTATATAATGTAGATGGATAGGCAATGGTTTATATAATCTAGATGGATAGGCAATGGTTTATATAATCTAGATGGATAGGCAATGGTTTATATAATCTAGATGGATAGGCAACGGTTTATATAATCTAGATGGATAGGCAACGGTTTATATAATCTAGATGGATAGGCAACGGTTTATATAATCTACATGGATAGGCAATGGTTTATATAATCTAGATGGATAGGCAATGGTTTATATAATCTATGTGGATAGGCAATGGTTTATATAATCTAGATGGATAGGCAATGGTTTATATAATCTAGATGGATAGGCAATGGTTTATATAATCTAGATGGATAGGACATGCGTTCGCGACACGACAGCAGTATACAAGTTCAAGTATGTTTATTGAGACAAGACAACAATACATTTCAAAGGGAGAGTAGCTTAGGCTATTTCTACCCTCCCGCCCCATCCCCCCCCCCCCCCCCCAGCAATATACGCAGGAGCTGCGTGAGAGAACTCTTTATTAACATCCATGTAGTTCGTATTAACTCTTTAAGATACGTTAGGCTGTGAGATGAGTAAAGAATAATATTTTTTCGTGCGAGCGTACATAGAGTATTCTGCACCGAGGGGCGGATGCATTATCTCCCCACTCTAAATCATTTTACATTTTAAACAAAATACTATATTCTGAAAGCAGTACCTAAATTAATAATTGTAATGTGTTTATGGAAATTAAAACAAATATAATAAAGCACATTTTTTATAATAATGAATTGTATTTAATTGAAATTCAATGAATGTTTAATAATTATCACTGAGTCGTCGTTAAAGAAAAGAGAATATCGTTCTGAAAAATTGAACTAATAATTCTTACTAAGAGATGTATATTTTTAAAATACGTCAGATAAAATACACCAGATGCCCAGTCGTGCTTCAAACAAGGTCGCTCTGGTTATATATATATATATATATATATATATATATATATATATATATATATATATATATATATATATATATATATATATATATATATATATATATATGTCGTACCTAGTAGCCAGAATGCACTTTTTGGCCTACAATGCAAGGCCCGATTTGCCTAATAAGCCAAGTTTTCCTGAATTAATATATTTTCTCTAATTTTTTTCTTATGAAATGATAAAGCTACCCATTTCATTATGTATGAGGTCAATTTTTTTTTATTGGAGTTAAAATTAACGTAGATATATGACCGAACCTAACCAACCCTACCTAACCTAACCTAACCTATCTTTATAGGTTAGGTTAGGTTAGGTAGCCAAAAAAGTTAGTTTAGGTTAGGTTAGGTAGTCGAAAAGCAATTTATTCATGAAAACTTGGCTTATTAGGCAAATTGGGCCTTGCATAGTAGGCTGAGAAGTGCGTTCTGGCTACTAGGTACGACATATATATATATATATATATATATATATATATATATATATATATATATATATATATAATATTTGGTCTTAGTTCAACGAATTTTTCATTTGGTTATGAAACTTGTACTGATATTTCAACTCTCCTGGTGGTCGCTTCCCCCCCTCGCATACCCATTCTCCCAGTACCACTGGCATGCCCACCCTCCCAGTACCCCTGCCATACCCACCCTCCCAGTACTATCACATACCCACCCTCCCCAGTACCACTCGCATGCCCATCTATAGAAAGTGTGTGTGGCTGTCTTTTTCCAAAGTTGGAGTCCAGACGCTTGGGGTTAGTCTCAACAAACTTTCCATTGACTCCTACCAAGTCTGAAACTGGGTTCCATTTTCCAGAGAGAGTTTTCTAGTTTTCAGCTGATCATAATATCCCAACTTACAACGTTTTTTTTATCTGTGATGTTAAAACGTTGCATTAAATAACAGTTGCAAAAATTTGTTTGCAGGTATGTTGTTTGTGTCCTGGGATTGTATGTTCCGAGAGAGAAAGGGGAAGGGAAGGCTAGGGGGAGATGGGGAGGAAAGTGGAGAGTAAGTGAGAGCGGAAAGAGGGAAGGAGGGGAAAACAGGAGAGGAGACTGGGAATATGGGAAGGGGGAGGGGGGAATGAGACCTGGGCATCGCCGGGGATACCTCACAGAGTTTCCCATAATGGAATTCCTCGGAAGTTTTGTATCATATCTCTACAATACATTTATTGTATCGCCTATTGGCCGACTCTGCTCCATAAAAGCAGGCGAGAAGAGGAACAAAAGCGTAAATTGGTTGTAACATCTAGTTGGGCTGTTAGCGTCGTCGTTATTAAGTGGCTTATTGTTTAATGTTGTTCGAGGCAAACATGGGAAATTATGGATACGTTAATGTATCTATACTACATATTATAATGCATATAAATAGTGCATATATTCTCTCAAATTATCTATTACATTGAGAGACGACTAAATATCAATAAACTGATGCTATAATTTGAGTTCAATGGGGAGCATCTAGTCCAACTGTGTAAATCATCTATATAGATTCCATCCCATTTAAAACAATAAATTAGATCATGCTTGTCAACGTCAGCAAATTTTTGTACTAATTATAAGTAAGTGATGTTTTTTTGGTGGCTACTTTATGGACTGGAACGCGATTGTTATGAATTATACTAGTGGATCATTCTGATCATCAGTTGTGAACACCAAAATTATTGGTCAACTTTGGTTGAATCTCACCCTGGTGTTGACGTTTGCAATACCTCATTGTTAAGTGTTGCAGCCCCGTGTTAATACTGCATTAAGACTTATATGTTTAACACATCTCTAACCCTGTCCATGGAGGACAGAAGAAAATGTATATATGCTGGTTAGCATTGTAAATGTCTGGCCACGTCTGTGGTAGAAAAAAAACTGCATTAAGACGGTTTCACTTTCTTGCGATTATTCCCATAATATGTTCTTTCCGCAAGTCACTCTTGTCAGCCGTTGTCTGTTTTCCGTTCAATTTCATTCACCTGGGAACTAGGAGGCTCAAATTGCCGACCCCCAGCACGGGAGAGGTTGAAAGTCTCAGTTGGATGTCAGTCATGTGTCTCTAGAACCCTCTCCTGTTGTTGCTTGTTCTGTACCTCGATCGATAGAGCGACTGTCTCCCGTACTAGGGGTAGGTTTTTCCAGGTTCCTAGTGCCGAGGTGAATGAAATATACGCGTACTCACCTAGTTGTGCTTGCGGGGGTTGAGCTCTGGCTCTTTGGTCCCGCCTCTCAACCGGCAATCAACAGGTGTACAAGTTCCTGAGCCTATTGGGCTCTATCATATCTACACTTGAAACTGTGTATGGAGTCAGCCTCCACCACATCACTGCCTAATGCATTCCATTTTTCAACTACTCTGACACTAAAAAAGTTCTTTCTAATATCTCTGTGGCTAATTTGGGCACTCAATTTCCACCTGTGTCCCCTAGTGCGTGTGCCCCTTTGTTAAATAACCTGTCTTTATCTTCCCTGTCGATTCCCTTGAGAATCTTGAATGTGGTGATGATGTCCTCCCTAACTCTTCTGTCTTCCAGCGAAGTGAGGTTTAATTCCCGTAGTGTCTCCTCGTAGCTCATACCTCTCAGCTCGGGTACTAGTCTGGTGGCAAACCTTTGAACCTTTTCCAGTTTAGTCTTGTGTGTGTGTGTGTGTGTGTGTGTGTGTGTGTGTGTGTGTGTGTGTGTGTGTGTATTCTCCTCTTTCCGCTTGATAATGTCCAGAACTGACTGAAAGACCGTAGGCCGTGTGTGTGTGTGTGTGTGTGGGGGGGGGGGGGTACACGTGCCAGCCCGTCTGGGCGGGGCATTCATAAATTTTGTTTGTCGGGATGTGTGCACGCGCGCACGAGCTCGTGGGTGAGCTCCATCTGTTAATTACCACATATCCGAAGTCCGGAAAAATATTAAACCGACGAAATAAATGCGAGTTAGCAAATAAATCTTTCAGACAGGATTATGAAAATGTTTTAGGCAAAATGATAAATTATAACATACGCCAACCACAGCAAAGTGGTTAAAAAAAAAAAGAATAAAGCACTGTATTAACTCCACGGTCATAACTCACCACATTTCGATACAGCCGTCGTTGTTGGCCTCATGGAATGGGCGCCGGTGTAAATTCCTCTCATTTAGAGTCGTGTTGTAAATTTGTATCAGTGGCGCAGCTGGGAGCGTGACTCAAGGTTGCGGGCATCATTAGTGATGAAATAGTTTGTGTCATTTACGAACAGCTCGTTAAATGTCTCGTTTGTGTTGTGTTTATAGGTATACACTGTTAAGGGAGCCGGTCGGCCGAGCGGACAGCACGCTGGACTTGTGATCCTGTGGTCCTGGGTTCGATCCCAGGCGCCGGCGAGAAACAATGGGCAGAGTTTCTTTCATCTATGCCCCTGTTACCTAGCAGTAAAATAGGTACCTGGGTGTTAGTCAGCTGTCACGGGCTGCTTCCTAGGGGTGGAGGTCTGGTCGAGGACCGGGCCGCGGGGACACTAAAGCCCCGAAATCATCTCAAGATAACCTCAAGAAGATACAGAGCATGCTGGTGCTAGACTCTAGCACTAGGGGGGGGGGGGGGTTCATACTCCCTTGTTCATAAGCATTATTCATAACAATGGGCGTATGAGACGATATCTGAACAATTATCAACAAACAATAGTTTAGAATTAATTGTCACCATCGGTAACTGTACGTTGATTCTATGTTTTTATTACACAAAAATAACAAGCAAAAATCTCTCCAGTTGTAGCGAACGCGTGTATTTGCGATTTTCTCTTTTTCTATAACTAAATATGATAAAATCCTTATGATTCTCTTTTAGCTATTCCTAGTTATCCATCTGTGAAGTAAAACCCAACTATTGACGTCTTCAGAAAACATTAGTGGCGAGAGAGAGAAAGACAGGGCAGGAAGCCCTGGCCTATCATAGCCAGGGGCAGGAAGCCCTGGCCTATCATAGCCAGGGGCAGGAAGCCCTGGCCTATCATAGCCAGGGGCAGGAAGCCCTGGCCTATCATAGCCAGGGGCAGGAAGCCCTGGCCTATCATAGCCAGGGGCAGGAAGCCCTGGCCTATCATAGCCAGGGGCAGGAAGCCCTGGCCTATCATAGCCAGGAGCAGGAAGCCCTGGCCTATCATAGCCAGGGGCAGGAAGCCTGACCTATCATAGCCAGGGGCAGGAAGCCTGACCTATCATAGCCAGGGGCAGGAAGCCCTGGCCTATCATAGCCAGGGGCAGGAAGCCTGACCTATCATAGCCAGGGGCAGGAAGCCCTGGCCTATCATAGCCAGGGGCAGGAAGCCTGACCTATCATAGCCAGGGGCAGGAAGCCCTGGCCTATCATAGCCAGGGGCAGGAAGCCTGACCTATCAAAGCCAGGGCCTGGAAATCATATGCTATCATTTATCTATTCGATAACTCATAACAAAGGATTGGGAGCTGACAAATTAGTGCCGTGGAGAACGAGCTCTAACCTGTTATAAACAAGGCCGTCGACCACAGCCGTCGGCTCATCTACCAGGGGCTGTCCACGGTAGCCGAGTGGATAACGCGCTGGACTCGTAATCCTGTGACCTGGGATCGATTCCCGGCGCCGGCGAGGAACAATGGGCAGAGTTTCTTTCACCCTGATGCCCCTGTTACCCAGCAGTAAATAGGTTCCTGGGAGTTAGACAGCTGTTACGGGCCGCTTCCTGTGTGTGTGTGTGTGTGTGAGAGAGAGAGAGAGAGAAAAAAAATAGTAGTTAGTTACTACTAACTAACTGATTGTCAGTCAGTTGAGAGGCGGGCTGAGAGAGCAGAGCTCAACCCCCGCAAGCACAACTAGGTGAATACAGACAGTATATCCAACAAGGAATCTACAAAGAGTCGGGATGATGGGCCATTACAAGGTCAAGCCACTCAAGAAACCCAATCAGAGTGTAGAATCATCGAAGAGTAGAGTTCCCGTCAAAAATAATACAATTCTGGTTAGAAAAAATGTGGAGTGCCTATCAGTAAGTGTAGAGCATCAGGAGCGCCTGACAAAACTGTCCTCTAGAGCGTAAACACTACACTCAGACACATGTTTACATAATGGCTGGCGGAATTAAACAGCTGCAGCAGCTCCCAGAAACACTCACACACACGACCAAACGTATCCATTTCTACTCTAACTTGAAATTTGGGATTACTACATGTTTTTCCCAGTTTGGGCCCCCAGTGTGAGCCCCCAGTTTGGGCCCCCAGCGTGAGCCCCCAATTTGGGCCCTCAGGGTGAGCCCCCAATTTGGGCCCTCAGGGTGAGCTCCCAGTTTGGGCCCCCAGTGTGTAGCACCATTGTAGACCACTAGTGTGGGTCGCCAGTGACGGAGCACAAGCGTGGGCAGCTAGTGTGGGCCGCCAGTGACGGACCACAAGCGTGGGCAGCTAGTGTGGGCCGCCAGTGACGGACCACAAGCGTGGGCAGCTAGTGTGGGCCGCCAGTGACGGACCACAAGTGTGGGCAGCTAGTGTGGGCCGCTAGTGACGGACCACAAGCGTGGGCAGCTAGTGTGGGCCGCCAGTGGGCCTCAGGAAATGAACGCGAGGGAAGCTGATTGTGAATATATTGTGGGTGAGAGGCTTAATTCAGAGATAATGGAGGGAGAAGGACAGGTGGATTAGGTGAGAGGATTGCAAGTAGAGGGCGTGGTGAGCAGGGGAGGGAGGGAGAGAGAGAGAGAGAGGTGAGGCGTGAAGGGATGAGACGGAAGGTGAGAAGGTTAGTGAATTGAGAAAACGTTAGTTACAGTGGTTAGGGATAAGTAAAAGGACAGGGAGAGGAAGAGGGAAAGGAGGCGAGAGTGAATATAGAACTTAAGATCAAAGCCCAAAATCTTCCACTCATGTTCTTGCCCTGGGTTGAAAAACATTCCAGTGAGTTTATTTTGATGAACCTTTCCTACACATATCCAAGAGTATCTTCAGAATCAGTATTTTTCGTAAATCTCAGCTCATCCAATTTGAATCTATTAATTTGTGTTAAGACTTTGGTTCGTATTTTAAGAATTCAATTGATTTCCACTACATAAAATCTTTCATCCATTTATACGGTTAGTTTGTCCCATCGCACTCGGCGTCTCTTGGTAAATGTTAATTGATTGTTGACCAAACCACACACTAGAAAATGAAGAGACGACGACGTTTCTGTCTGTCCTGGACCATTCTCAAATCGATTGTGATAATCGACTTGAGAATGGTCCAGGACGGACCGAAACGTCGTCGTCTCGGCAATTCCTAGTGTGTGGTTTGGTCAACATTTTTCAGCCACGTTATTGTGACTTTTCATCTGCATGTTAATTGATTAAGTTAGTTATTATGCTCTATGTTCTCAAGAACAATTACATTGTCTTGAGTAAGTGTAATCTAAATGGGGTCTCACCAGGGCTCTTATTGCTAGTGCTTTTAAATAGGAATACATTTTTTGTATTAACTTTTGTTGTTCCTAACATTTAGGTGCAAGTTCATCCACCTGCCTGTGGTTGGGGTATGTTTTCACGTGTCAATATATTATATCTTGTTCGGCAATTGGTTGAGTGGTGAGTATATTACTTGTTGACGCCTCCACGCCGACCCGCCCCCCCGACTCCCTCACACCCACCGCCCCCCTACCCCCCCTACCCCTCCACACCCACCCCCCCCTACCCCTCCACGCCCCCACACCCACCCCCCCCTACCCCTCCACGCCCCCACACCCCCCCCTACCCTTCCACGCCCCCACACCCACCCCCCCTACCCCTCCACGCCCCCACACCCACCCCCCCCTACCCCTCCACGCCCCCACACCCACCCCCCCTACCCCTCCACGCCCCCACACCCACCCCCCCTACCCCTCCACGCCCCCACACCCACCCCCCCTACCCCTCCACGCCCCCCACACCCACCCCCCCTACCCCTCCACGCCCCCACACCCACCCCCCCTACCCCTCCACGCCCCCACACCCACCCCCCCTACCCCTCCACTCCCCCACACCCAACCCCCCCCTACCCCTCCACGCCCCCACACCCAATCCCCCCTACCCCTCCACGCCCCCACACCCACCAAGACCGTCACACCGACCGCCCACTCCATGCTCACCATCGTCCAAGCAGCAACAAGGAACCGGAACACTCAGATCTCGACGAAAACATCTTGACCCAAACAAAGGTACCAAAATTCCTCGGTTCCATTCTCCGGACGAGATATAAAACTCATGATGTCATTAAACTTCCATCATGTCAACACTGGCCATGGAGCTCCTTAATGAATTTGCATTGTAAACTGAAATGAAAAAGAAAAAAAAACAAGTTTCATATCGCCGTGGCCGAGTGGTAGGGAGCGCGGGGTTACCCGAGCTTCTCTCCATCGCCGCGCTGTTTGTGGCATTACCCTCATCAACTCCAACTTGCGATTGGCAGTCCTGCGAAATGCCGCTTGTTAGTAGCTGCCTTTGAATTTATATGTCGAATTTTGGTGTATTTACATGGTCGGAAAGACCTTAAAGCAGATGTTAGCATGAGAAAAGCCGTAGCCTGCCTGAAGCGTTATGCTGCCCTAAGTCGGTCCAGGGGAGGGAAACCCCCTAAAAGAGCAAGTCCCTGAGGAGTGTTCATTTTATTCTGCCTGAAGGTTTAACTGTTAAACCGTAAGTTAATAATTCTTCTGGAGGACTCTGAAATGAGGAAAACCTGATGGCCAGGCAAAAAGGGAACATATTTATGCGAAGAATGGATGAAAGGGCGTCTTTCCGCACAAGGTGCATCAGAAACTCGTCCTTAATGTCCCGGCCGCCACCCCCTTGTTGACACTAGCTTGAGTGTTTTCCAGAGCGGGAATGAGCGCGGCCGACATCAAACACGAACCTAGTTATGAAGGCTGCTAAAGCCCTCAGGCTCGTTCATTTCCGATTTTCCAGTTACTGCCAGAACTGACGGGGATCAACCATAGAGTGACGTGTTTAGGGTGGTGGAGTAGTTGTGGTAGATAGGCAGTATAGTGGTTGTGTCGCTGTTAGTGGGACTGGTAGCACTGGTAGGGTGATGGTATTGGTGCAATAGGCGGGGTAGGGGGGCTGGGAAGGGCGGTAGTGGTAAGAAACTGAGAAAGATCGATCACCGATGTATGTTTATTTAAGAAAAATACATAAGGAGGAGTTCATAAAGTCTGTATTATATAACAGACATCGAAATTATTAACATAACTTTATCAGAAGCCGAATAGATAAACACCAAGGGAAAATATATATTGTGATGTTTTAAGAAAATCCAAACCTCATATCACAATAGAAAGAAAATAAATTCGCTTGAAAAATAAAAAAAAAAAAACATTTTAAATAATATTGACATAACATTAGAATTCTTTCAAAAGCGTTTGACTGCAATCGCGATTTTGGGGCACAACAACAACAACAGAGCGTGTAGAATTGCTGTGGCGGGAAGATATACTGCATATACATTGAGAGGTGTACCCCTACTACCCGGTATGTGTGTGTGTACGTGGAGAGTTTACATTTTAGTCCTGAACTGTGTTCAGTTTTAAAGTTTACTTACTGGGTAGTGAGTGAACTTGTGTGGTAACCTTAACAACACTCCGCGGTGGGAAACTGCTTTGGCGCGGCTGCGGGTTGGCCATACTCGCTTAACCCACTGTCACTTAATGGAGCGCCGCCCTGCTCCTTATTGTCCGTATTGCATTGTCCCTCTTACAGTTGTGCATATCCTTGTTGAATGTCCTGACTTCCAGGACGAGCGTGTGTCTTGCTTTCCGACCGTCCCTCGCGGTCACTTGTCCCTCGATAGAATTCTAGGTGAATCGGATACTTTTGATATCGTTCGCCTTATGCTGAACCTGGTTGATCCTGGTTGATGGGGTTCTGGGAGTTGTTCTACTCCCCAAGCCCGGCCCGAGGCCAGGCTTGACTTGTGAGAGTTTGGTCCACCAGGCTGTTGCTTGGAGCGGCCCGCAGGCCCACACAGGCCCAACCACAGCCCGGTTGGTCCGGCACTCCTTGGAGGAATAAATCTAGTTTCCTCTTGAAAATAAAGTCTGTATTATAAAAATAATGCGTTTTTGTTCTCGTATTGGCTTTCTTGGTGATATTTAGCGCCCTCTGATTATTTCGCACTTTGATGATGCTACATAGCCTTCCCGGTTTGGTGCCTTCTTTTGATAATTACCTTACCTTAACAACACTCCCGCAATGTTGCCTGGATAGTTAAATATTATACGCATATTTTCTGCAATTACTATGTGGATAGAATGTTTGAATTTGCTATATCTGTGCCTTGTAAATGTTAGTATGTGTTACCTGACGATGCGGGAGTGAGCAATAATTTACGTTCTCAGCGTAATTATTGAAAAGTAAGTCTTGAAATGTAAGCTTTATAATTGTATTTTAATTAGGCCTACATTCACATAGACGAACTGATTCATTATGTGAACTTACGTCTTGCAGGTTCATGATGTGACACCTAACGTGATACTTTACAGAATATCCAGTTAATATTATAAACGATGATGCATATTGTAGGCTACAGAAGGTATACAAAACCCACAGGACAAGAATTTCAGTGATTATGTAAATTTCCACTATTTAGGGTTTTTATATCCACATAGCAATAGCTGGCATTAATTAATTGGCATGGCCAACATTTTACAATCGCAATTTTCAAAAATTGTAAAATTACAATTTTACAAAAGGTCTGTAGCCTAACCAACAGAATCTAATAAGGCATAAACATTTTCTGTTATAATGCAGTTTTATATTGCCAGTAGAATGTCTTTACCTATTAAAATAAGTAAAAGGGCAATTCAATTTCTTTCTTAAAAGGGCAAGATGCAGTAATTGTTAAAGTGAGACAGTTATTGTAAGTCGTTATAGCTGTTGTGTCTAGCAGGTGTCACCGGTATCAAGGTCCGTCTGGCGGGGGCACATCTTGTACAATCACCAAAAGTTCACCGGCAGGGGAGAGATTATTTCTGTACCCTGTATTGCTGTATCCTGTATTAGTGCTGTACCAATATTTGGTTAGACACACTCCAAGGAAAGCTGTTGAGAGATTTCCTCCTGGTTGTTGTCCCCACACCCTTTCCAAGCCCCAGTGCCCCCATTCCATGCTCGACCCCACACACTTCCAGCATCCTTCCAGTGGTCGCCCTCGCTGTCTCCACCCTGGCTTATTCCCTTCAGAAGCATCCTCCTGAGCAGGATCAACTTCTGGAAATTGAGGAACGTGCCCTCCTTGCTAAGTCTGCGCTCTCCAACTTGCAGAAACAAACCTCATCTCATGTCTAGCACAGTGATCTCTCCCTGCCCCAATCAGCTCTGTGATGTTTTTGAGGCTTATCTTTACGCACCACCTAAGCTTTTGTCTGGAAGATCATGTTAGGCAAATATGCAGTGTAAAAAAATCTTAATTCGCTAACATTTTAACTTACTGGGAGCAACTAAATGACATAAAATTGCAGCAGGCGAAAAGTGAACGAAATAATATATACCTGTAAAATGTTAGAGGAATTCTATCCTAATTTACTCTTCTAAGTAATTTCTTAATGGAATCGATATCATAAAATGTGTAATGTTGCTCTATTAAATAAGGAGGATGCATCACGGAATTCAATACCTTTCTTTCAAACATTGAATTACCAACAGCCCCTCCAACATCACATCTTGCAGTGCTCTTACCCATGTCCAAAAAACATACATCTTAAATATACAAAATAAATTCGTTATTAAGAGATTATTTGATTTAACAGTTTACGGTACCGCCGTTACCGGTATATTGATGGTGTGACTGACTGACTAGGCTTGGTGTCATTGTGACTGACGATGCTTGGTTTTACTGTGACTGACAATGCTTGGTGTCATTGTGACTGACGAGGCTTGGTGTTACTGACGATGCTTGGAACAAATCCACAGGGGCTGTGACGAGGATTCGAACCTGCGTCCGGGAGCATCCCAGACACTGCCTTAATCGACTTAGCTACGACAGGGTTAAAAGGGTTGAAACCGAAGTTCTACTGAACTTACTGGATCCCGTAGCCTCTCCGAGGCACAAACCAGGCTTTTACACAACCCCCCCCCCCCCCCTGCACCCGAGCTATGTCAACAGGCCGTTCTCCCTCTTCGCCCTTACATCATCACACACAGAGATCACACTAACGTGATGCATCAATGAATCACGTTAGTGTGATCTCTGTGTGACGATGCCTGGTGTTACTGACGATGCCTGCTGTTACTGACGATGCCTGGTGTTGCTGACGATGCCTGGTGTTACTGACGATGCCTGGTGTTACTGACGATGCCTGCTGTTGCTGACGATGCCTGGTGTTGCTGACGATGCCTGGTGTTACTGACGACGCTTGGTGTTACTGACGACGCTTGGTGTTACTGACGACGCTTGGTGTTACTGACGACGCTTGGTGTTACTGACGATGCCTGGTGTTACTGACGATGCCTGGTGTTACTGACGATGCCTGGTGTTACTGACGATGCCTGGTGTTACTGACGATGCCTGGTGTTACTGACGATGCCTGGTGTTACTGACGACGCTTGGTGTTACTGACGACGCTTGGTGTTACTGACGACGCTTGGTGTTACTGACGACGCTTGGTGTTACTGACGACGCTTGGTGTTACTGACGACGCTTGGTGTTACTGACGACGCTTGGTGTTACTGACGACGCTTGGTGTTACTGACGATGCCTGGTGTTACTGACGATGCCTGGTGTTACTGACGATGCCTGGTGTTACTGACGACGCTTGGTGTTACTGACGATGCTTGGTGTTACTGACGATGCCTGGTGTTACTGACGATGCTTGGTGTTACTGACGATGCTTGGTGTTACTGACGATGCTTGGTGTTACTGACGATGCTTGGTGTTACTGACGATGCTTGGTGTTACTGACGACGCTTGGTGTTACTGACGACGCTTGGTGTTACTGACGATGCTTGGTGTTGCTGACGATGCTTGGTGTTACTGACGACGCTTGGTGTTACTGATGACGCTTGGTGTTACTGACGACGCCTGGTGTTACTGACGATGCTTGGTGTTACTGACGACGCCTGGTGTTACTGACGACGCCTGGTGTTACTGATGACGCTTGGTGTTACTGACGATGCTTGGTGTTACTGACGATGCTTGGTGTTACTGACGACGCTTGGTGTTACTGACGACGCTTGGTGTTACTGACGACGCCTGGTGTTACTGACGACGCTTGGTGTTACTGACGACGCTTGGTGTTACTGACGACGCTTGGTGTTACTGACGATGCTTGGTGTTACTGACGACGCTTGGTGTTACTGACGACGCTTGGTGTTACTGACGACGCTTGGTGTTACTGACGACGCTTGGTGTTACTGACGACGCTTGGTGTTACTGACGAGGCTTGGCATATGACAATGCTTGGTAATGATGCATTCAATTTGAGTTCATTTTATGTTCATATATGTTGAATCATTTTATGTTCATATAATAATGATATTTATTATAAAATGACACACATGATATTTGATACAATGGAGAATTCGTATTTAGGAAATGTATATTGAATAAAGCAAATAATTCGCACAGCATTCCGACCATATTTTAAGATTATAGTGACGATCTGGACTGATGGAAGAATAGTATGCCATACAAGACCGACTAATTTTGCGCGTTTTCTGTGACTTAAGTTATTATTCACTAATGGGTGGAGCATTATATTATTACTATTAGTAGCTGCAAAAGAGCAGTAGAGCGCGCGCTTCCTGTAGCGACGATATATATACTAAAAGAAATGCGGAATATATAATAATTCAGTAGGAGGAACGCCCGAGAGGACGGACTCACAGATATACGAAGCTAGTGGTGGCGGCTGGAAATACTTGAAAATTGGTCTCGTTGTATTTACCAACCTTTGTGGCAGATCTGTGTGTGACAGAAGATTAAATAGTTTTGTGGTTGGCAGAGAAATTGTTCAGCGAATTGTTGCTTGTCGTGAAATGTTTTGTAAGATAAATAGTGTTTTTTTATTTGCACTGAATTTGTTATATTGATTTTGCAGTGTGTGTTCGATGAATTGACTTCCCGCTGAAGTAATCGTATAATTTGTGTTCTCTGATTATACAGATGTGCAGTTTTATTATTTGTGGAAATTAGTAAATAAGCAGATAAATAGATAAATATATAATTATTCAATACCCGTTGAACATTAGCATTACATCTAGATGCCCTAGAGCACAGGCCGGGTCTAGATATTTCTTCTCATATTTGCGCCTCCTCCTATTTATTATTAGACTTTATGCTTTTATTACCATCGTTAAGCTCAATCCATCATTGTTTGTGTGTGTGTTCCTCTGTTCTCGACCCGTCCTCATAATAGAACGTCGCATTTTGAAGTATACTCTTCCTAAGGTCAGAAATCGCTGTACTATAAAATGGTAGTCTCTCGCGAATATGACATGCTGTCCCGTTTTCTGTTTTGGGACCTCTGGTAGGTGTAGGAGAGAGGAGTTTCTTGACGTTGGGAAACAGGAGGGCGGGCTGCTGTTGTAATGTGTTTTCTCCGACAAGGACTGCTACCCTACCTTCTTGTCTCGTGTTTTAACAGTCCCAAACTACTATATATCCCATGATTTGAAAGTTGGGATTTGAAAGTCCCAACATTTTGTGTTGTTATATGAGGCAACAAACAATATATAATATATTGTGTAGCTCACCGGTCTAAGTTTTACACTCTGCCTCTTGCTAACTCACCGGCGGCCTGTTCTCATAGGGATTTTTTTTACACACAAAGGCGCGTACAGGAACAGACGACTGCTGACTCCTATTAGCTTTCCCATCCCATAGCTCATAGTAAGCCTTTCCCACTAGTGTTTCCCCTGGAATACGGCCGGCCAATCGTTTAACACCCAGGTACTCTATCACTGCTGGGTGTGCGGAGGGGTACACTTAAGGAATGGTGCCAAGTCACTCCTCCCAGGCCAGGACACGAACCTAAGGGCGGCGTGAGTATGTTACCACTGCGCCACGGGGCTGCTAAAGTATTTAACATACTTATGTACATTAGCATTTATGTGGCTACCATAAACTATATGATTTGTAACAGTCCACTACGGGCTCACCATAGCCCGTGCTACTTGGAACTTTTTGTTCCAGGTAGCGAATTTTAAAGAACAACTATATGATAAACTATACAATACTAGGATTTCATTGTGTATTTCTTAATTATATATTATGAACGTGAATTACTGACTTAGTTATGTTAGTTTAGGTTAGATTAAGATAGGGGTTTGGTCATATTTGATAGTTTTAACTCAAAAAAATTAAATCATATATAAAATGTAATGGAAACCGTTGTCATTTCATGCAAAATTTATAAAAATATATAACTTTAGGAAAACACTGCTTATTAGGCAACTAAGGCCTTGCATAGTGAGAGAGAGAGAGATGCACCTCCTTGTAGAGTGTCCTGATTTTAAGGATGAGTTTAAGTCATGCTTTTCCATTCTCTCTCTCGAGTCACATGTCCCTCGGTAGAATCCTTGGTAAATCTGCTGCCTTTGACATCGCTCATCTTATGCATATTTGCGCTCTTATTGGAATCCTGAATGTTATTTAAAATTTTTAGCACATCCTGTGACACAGACGGTGCTAGATAGTCTTCCTGGCTTGGTGTCTTCTTTTGATGATTAATGACTTGCATAAGTTAATATTTGTAACAACTAATATAAAATTGGTTGAAGAATAAGTTTATTTCCTTCACCACAGAATCTTGTACAAGATTTGAGAGATTGATGGCATCACTTTGCTAGATGGAATATGTAGACTAAGACCAGTTAAGAATAATGTGATAATATTCTTATGAAATTATGTATCCCTGTGCAGGTAGAATATGTTGGCAGCAATTTGATTTGCTACAAATTTTCAGAGCAGAGAGACACTTTTAAATGGTGACACTTCCATATGATGAGTCTAATGTGATTTTACACTTCTATTCCTACAGAGTTCTCAGTTTTTGACTGGATTCTGTCTTTCAGCACCACAAGGTTCTGTCTTCCATTTTTTTCTTTTTTGGCTTCTTGAAAGCAAAACATCTCTGAGACTTGGCATCATTTGTCTATCTTCTTTTTCTCGTTTAAATTTTCTCTCAGAGATCAGACATTCCCATATGGACTTATCCCGAATGATTGTAAATATTTGACTGTTCTGTGCCACAGATGGTGTTAGTCTTCCAGGCTTATTGGCTTTTTTGCTAATTATTCAGTTCCCATATATGCTGTAACCTATTTTCTAGCCACTGAGTTTTAAATTTTAATTAGCCCTTTTTATAAATTAAAAAATTTCCTGTTAGAAGGCAAGATCAGAAAACAATCTTCATACTTGCTTCTCTCTATGCAACCCGTTCTCGCAAATTTAATAAGTCAATATTGACTTATTAAATATGTGCATAGGTGACATACTTAACATAATAGATACCCTTAAAAAGATTCATAGAAAACACCAACCTTACCTAACCTACTTAGTATGTTAACACAAGCATCTTATTGCTTCGTAATTACAATTATTACCTAACCTATAATAGGTATAGGTTAAGTAATAATTGTAATTACGAAGCAATAAGATGCTTATCTTAAGATACTAACAAGGTTAGGTAAGGTCGGTGTTTTCTATGAATCTTTTTAAGGGTATCTATTATGTTTAGTATATCACCTATGCACGTAGTTAATAAGTCAATATTGACTTTACGAATTTGCGAGAACGGGTTGCTCTATTGGAAGCATGAATCTTTATAGTGATTTTGAATCTACCAAACTCTGAAAGTTTTCATTTGCACATAATGAAGTTTCTTAGAAATGTTTTTAAGTAAATTTTTATACAGTACAGTACTGTATTCATAAAATTACTAAAATAATAATGTTTATTTCCAGTCCTATCTTGAGATCTATCTTGAGATCCTATAAAAAGATTCCTTTAGCACATATCTCTATGCATATTGTTATGCTTCATACAGTGCAAGGTTCATTATATTACAGCTGCAAATTTATAAATGTCCATCAGTGATTCTTTTAGATAATAATGACTTTTTTAATATGAAATCAAAGTAAAACTTTTTAAAAGTACTCCATATTGAGGGTCCTTTTTTATATAACTTTTCTGTGAAGAAATAGTATCAGCTGTTTAACTTTTAATATTGGCATCCTTAGTGATTTTTAGCACCTTTTGTATACAGTATCCTGCTCCTTTGAAGGTGCTACATAGTTTCCCTCTGGCTTGGTGCCTTCTTTTTATAAATCTTACTTACCCTTCCTAAACAAGATATATTTATCATTTTATATAAAGCTATGTTATTAAAGGCTGGAATATCACTAAAAGTGAACATGATATACCGTGAATCATTTGCACCTTTACGTCAAATTTAATATAACTGACTACATCAGCAGCTTCATTTATAAATAACAGTTTCCGTACTACCATATCCCACTCCCTAAGCAGTCCAATGGTGCATTTGCTCTCTTATTACTAAATTTATGCTTAAAAATCAAGCTATTTTCCTCGGGCACATGATCTGCAATATCAGCATTTCTTGCAGTCGTTTTAAAAATTTAGAGATAAAAAAAACAGAGAGGGCTGGTTAATATAATAATGGGGTATCTTATTACTGTCATTTACATCTCTACATGGAATTTAACATAGGCTATTCTCTCACAGGAACTATCCTCCACCAGTTTGGATCTTTCAGGCTATGTCTTAGATTCCATTCCAATCCTAAAGACTAGATGGAGTATGATATTGTGAAGTTTTCCTCTCATCATAGCTGGAATAAGCCTTTGCACTCGTATGAGAGTGTATACTACTAGTGGTTTCTTTTACTTGCACTAAGGTTGATGACCAAGAATATTAACATTTATTGTTGCACTGGTTTGATGGCTTACAATAGCTATCTAGTAAATCAATGATGATTATTAGTTTCACATCTTCAACCTTACTTATAATCAAAGTGGAGTTTTCACAAGCTCATTCTATTCATACTTGGTGCAGCTTTAAGATTCAATTCTGGCTGCATTTCTTATTACCACTCACAAATGTTTCATTGTGTAGACATTAAACATTTTTCCATATGTGCACAATCATTCTGAGTGATTGTATATTTAGTATCTAATATAAATGATATAAAACAATAAAATAACATGACATAGGCTCTGCACAATCATATAAAAACTCAATAAGACCCACTAGATCCCAATAAAAGTATGCTGTAATAAGATTAAACTGACTACACATGAGTCTCGCATAAAGTTACCGTTTTTAGTCTGTACGGAGACAAAAATCATCTACGTTTACAAATTTATTTGAAGTTTTTTTGAAAACTACAATTTATTCATAGTAATTACAATACAATTACACGTATTTGCATGTTTAGATCTTTTAGAAATTTTGTGACAGGTTTAGTTGTTTCATATTTACTATTCTGGTATAAACTTCTTTCCATTAACTTTCTTGGTTCTTGTTATCCACAGTGGCATTTTTTCTGTTATATTTTTTAGTTATATAAAATTTTGAATGATTCGGTCTATTGTTGCTTGTAGGATTTATGAAATTTTGGATGAATCTTTCCCTTATTGCTTGTAGGTTTATAATCAAAATAGCCTGTACCTCTTGAGCTCACCCTAAATCACCTTTTTAATCATCATACTTTATTACCAAGTACGATTACAAAACAATCTTAGAAATTTAAGATTGGCTAGTTGGGAATAGTAATGTTTACCTTTGAGAGGCTGTGTAATTTTTGAGATGAGCAAACAGTATATAATGGTGACTGGCAGGATCTTTCAATAAATATATTTTGGTACTCATATATTAAGAAATACTGTGCCATTTGGTAAAATTTGTTACACATTTATAGACTGATCTTCTTTGGCATTTTTCAAACTTAAATAAATAAAATAAAATGTGTTCGTGGCTCACTGGTGTAAGCTGCCAGTGTACAGCACAAATACATCAGTTTCTTTTAGCACATCTTCGTGTAGTGAAGAGATGGGATGAAGACTGGTTAATAGATTTGATGACAAATGCAAACCAAGATATAGTACATAATACTATATGCAGTACAGTATATGGTAATTTATATAAAGTTTTGCAGACTATTTATAAGTGCAAATGTCAAAATGCAGTACAGTATTAGCCAGAATTATGTACAGTATTAAGAGCAGCAGTATATATGTTAAGTACAACAAATTCTAACTTAATTGAGAGTTTGTCATCCCAAGCAGTAGATACATAACTTCACTGAACTAATGATGTGCACTCTCAGGTTCGTATATTATAATTACCATTATGCGTATTTTGTTATACGTTCGTCACGGCACACTATAGTTAACTGTTATTCAATGAATTGTTGAGCCCTACAATTAATATTTGTATACAGAATAAGACTTGTGTAAAATGTTGGATTTGATCTCCTCATTCATTGCTAAGGATAGAATTTATTTTAAATTTTACTAAATGTAAATTCAAAACAGCAACAATATAATTAATGGTAGAATTAGGCGACGTTCTAATTTTCCTCTTACCATTTGAAGAAAATTAGTGATTTAGTGACAATTTACACAAGAATTGGTAAACCTGCAACAAGATGATCATGGTACACAGTACTGTACTTAGTTTCCGAGATGGGAAATAGAACCAATAGGTAAGATTTTTTAATAAACCAGATGGTATTGCCAGGATGATGAGATAAAGCAATTAGCCAGTCCATGCTTTCTTTGGCAGTCTATTTTTCTGGCAACTTATTTTCTTCTTCATCTGTAGTGTAGTGGAAAAAAACCCAAAGTGGATTTAAAAAGTGCTGTGCTCTTGCTGACCAAAGATCAGGAAATGTTGATTTACAAAAATACTTTCTTAAAAAAAAAAAAAATTCGGGTTTTCTTTTATAAGTAGTGGTTTTTAGCCTACAACAGAATTAATCAAAACGACCTGTTTCTTAGGTTGTGCTCGGCAGACAGCGGATTTTGATACCTTGCCAGAAAAAGGTGCTCATAACCTCTGGTCGGAGGATGTGTAAGGAGCCAAGTATCAGGAAAGTTTGTGTACATAAAGCACTGTATATTACTCCTAAGATTTAAAAACCCTCTTAAAAATCCACACCATGTACATAGCTGTTGATCATGTTATAAATTTTATTCTCTATTAACTGATTGAAGACGGTAGCAAGTCTTACAAACGATTCTTCTCCCAAACATTTTTCTTGTTTGCTACTCCTGCAACTTTTTCCTAGTCTCTCTAAAATGTGACCAACAATCCAAAAGTCTGGAATCAGATATTAGGTTGATTTCTGTGATATTTTGAAAATCATTAATTCTGAATTTATGTACAGTATTACCTTAATCTTTAAAGGTAATTAAAGTCTTGGGTAAAGTGTTAGCCCAAATAGAAATCATTGTAGTACTGAATCTTCCTAGTAAATGATAAGGGTTCAAAGTATTATCATTAAGAGATGGCCCATTCACAGTATTATAATTACAAAAGAATGTGCTTCTCTACATAGTACCTCAGACACACAGTAATAACATGTTAATTTAATTGTGACCTGCATATAATTGCTCAGTAAGCTTCTTTCATATAAGCACGAGCTGCACTTATGTTTGACTATGCATTTTTCAGAACTAATTGGATGTGTGGGATTCACATTTCTGACAAAGTACACAATTAACATAATACATTTTCTATTTTGTAAAAAGTACATTAACAAAGACTAAAGTATTAATATAAAGAAGGGATATCAGATTAACCTGAATATCAGACTGTAAATTTATATATATATATTACTGTATATTAATTTAGATTCCATAAGAACCAGCATCTAGGTCAGAGTCCGTTGATACTACTGTTCTTGTGATTTTATTTTTATACAGACGTCAAGTCCGGTAGTAAACTTGTCAAGTTTCTGTTTCTGTTACATTGTATAATTCTTTCTTATTTTTTTATTGAATATTTGAGGTCATTTTAGGAATGTTAATGAATTTTGCTATTGGAAATTTATTCCAGTAGAATAAAATATATTGGATTGCGTCACAGATACGAATTTTAATATCCTTCTTCAGCAATATACTGTATCTTACTTTTATTATTAGGCCTATTTTACATTTAGAGTGAATTATAGAAGCACCACACATAAGCCGATCAGCTTGACACGACATTTTGCAAGCTCATGGAAAGAATCATAAGGTAGGGAAGCATTCACCATCTCAATGGTCTAGGTTTACACTTGGCTGGGGTCTGGCTGTCTGCTCTGTGTCGAGGCTGAAGAGTCTTGTGAGGGGTAGGAACTGGACTCTTGAGTGTTATATTGTTGTGGGTGAATGTTGAAGATGTGTGGTATCTCTCAAGCCACAATAGTCAAGAGGAGTTAAACTGATGACAATTGATTGTTATTGTTGAAGATTAAGCCACCACAAGAGATGGCACAGGCATGATCAGCCCATAGGTGAAGCGAATGTGGTCTTTGGTCGTGTAACATCTTGAAGTGTCTCTGGATGATTGATTGATAAAGCAACCTAAGATGTGGCACAGGCATGAATTATTATTATGATGAACAAATCCACAAGGGCCGTGACGAGGATTCGAACCTACGTCCGAGAGCATCCCAGACGCTGCCGTAATCAACTGAGCTACGACATGGTAAAAAAAAAAAAAAGTTGAAACCAGACATTCTACTGAACTTACTTGGATCCTGCAGCCTCTCCGAGACACAAACCAGGGTTTTACACAACTCCCCCCATGCACTCGAGCGATGTCAATATACACAACTCCCCCACTCGAGCATGGGGGAGTTGTGTGGTGCAACACAGCCCATTATGTTCAGTCAATTGGTTGTAGACCCAGGAAGGGGTGCATTTGTTAATTTAGGGGTGACGACGATTGTGGGGCTAGGAAGGGGTAGAGCTTGAGGGCAAGGTGCCTTTAGGGGTGGAGCCTAGACTTCACCTTCAAGGATGCAAGAGCCAAAGATTTTAGAGTGTCAACTGGGAGTGTAAAGAGGGGGTGAGTGATCTAATATATAACTTATTTAAGAATATTCTAAACAAAGCACAGGAACGTAGTATACCATACAAATTGAATAGATCGTATACTAATGACCCAAAGTGGATAACAAAGAATTTGAAGAACCTTATAGGTAAAAAGAGAGCTTGGTACAAAAGGATTAAAAATGGGGAGGTCACTTTAGAACAGGAATTCGTACAACTGGTTAGAAATGTTAAAAAAGAGATAAGGAAAGCAAAAAGAAACTATGAAGTTCGCATAGCAGGGCAAGCAAAGACAAATCCTAAAGGTTTTTTTCAGTTATATCGTACTAAGACTAGGGAAAGGATAGGTCCATTAAAAACTGAGACAGGTCAAATAACAGATAGTGATGAAGAGATGAGTAGTATTTTTAATAAATATTTTGTATCTGTATTTACTAAAGAGGAACTTAACAATATGCCTTCAGCCGAACAAGTCTATGTGGGTGGGGACGAGGACAGGTTGACGAGTTTAGCAGTTACCAGGGAGGATGTTCTTAAACAAATAGTAAAACTCAAACCAAACAAATCCCCAGGGCCGGATGAAGTGTTTGCTAGGGTGCTTAAAGAATGCAAAGAGGAGCTTTGTGACCCACTGGCAACCATATTTAATAAATCAATAGAGTCAGGCAGAGTGCCAGAGTTTTGGAAAGTTGCTAATGTGATACCAGTTTTTAAGAAAGGAGATAGATCACTTGCGTCTAACTATCGACCAATTAGCCTAACGTCTATTGTGGGAAAGTTACTCGAATCTATAATAGCAAATAAAATTCGTCTTCATCTTGAAAAACATAAATTAATAATTGAGTCGCAACATGGTTTTATAAATGGCCGTTCATGTTTAACAAATTTGTTATCTTTTTATTCTAGCATTGTTGAGGCAGTTGATAGTGGTAAGGATTGCGATGTTGTATACCTTGACTTTAGCAAAGCTTTTGATACAGTGCCACATGAAAGACTGATTAAAAAAATAGAGTCTCATGGTATTGGGGGTGCTATATTAAGCTGGATTAGGGCATGGCTATACCAAAGGAAACAGAGAGTTAGTATAAATGGAATCAAGTCAGAGTGGGAAAATGTTGTAAGTGGAGTGCCTCAAGGCTCTGTCCTGGGACCTCTGTTGTTTATAATATATATAAATGATTTAGATTCAGGTTTGAGTAGCAACATTTGCAAATTTGCCGATGATACGAAAATCGGTAGGGAAATTAATTCGGAGGAGGACTCACTATCACTTCAAGTTGATCTAGATAGGGTTTTGAAATGGTCAAAGGATTGGCAGATGCAGTTTAATGCTGATAAATGTAAAGTTCTGAGGTTAGGTAATGATGATAGAGTTACAAGATACGAGCTAGATGGTGTTGTGATTGCGAAGTCGGATTGCGAAAGGGATCTGGGAGTTATGATTAGTAAGAATTTAAAACAAAAGGATCAATGCATAAATGTTCGTAATAAGGCAAATCGGACACTTGGATTTATTAATCGCAGCGTTAGTAACAAGACACCTGGTGTGGTTCTCAAGCTATATCTTGCTCTAGTTAGGCCCCATTTAGATTATGCAGTTCAGTTTTGGTCGCCATATTATAGAATGGATATAAATTCACTTGAACGTGTCCAGCGTAGGATGACTAAGTTAATTCCCCAAATTAGAAATCTTTCATATGAAGAAAGATTAACAAAGCTTAAGTTGCATTCACTGGAAAGGCGAAGAGTTAGGGGTGACATGATAGAGGTTTACAAGTGGATGAATGGACATAACCGGGGGGATATTAATAGGGTATTAAAAGTATCAACACAGGACAGAACACGAAACAATGGATATAAATTGGATAAGTTTAGATTTAGGAAAGACTTGGGTAAATACTGGTTCAGTAACAGGGTTGTTGATTTGTGGAACCAATTGCCGCGTAACATTGTGGAGGTGGGGTCCCTCGATTGTTTCAAGCACGGGTTGGACAAGTATATGAGTGGGATTGGGTGGTTATAGAATAGGAGCTGCCTCGTATGGGCCAATAGGCCTTCTGCAGTTACCTTTGTTCTTATGTTCTTATGTTCTAACACAAAGCGACATCGGCTGAGGAGAGCAGTGGAAAGGTAATGTCTGCAAGATTCACAGCACAACGGGTAGTCCATCAGTAAGTATAAGGTGTTTTTCAGATTCCTTTATAAATTGTTAGCAAAGATTTATAGGTCAATAACAAATACATATTGTAGATTATGATTTCAAATTTATCACACTAATTTGTGAAAGGCAGAATAAGAGAATACTACAAATGACCAAAATAACATAAATTTCAAGATATTTATGATTATAAAACACTGTACATAGGTTTGGACATAATGTATATACATGTTTTTATATATTATCTGTTTTACAGTTTTTCCCAGTAAACATCTGCACCTTATGACAGCCTCTGACAATGTTGAAATTATGGCTTGCATTGTTACTGTATTCAAAGTATATTAGCCTTGATTAGGACTGACGAAGAGCACTTAAGACTTTAATTAGTTTCTAAACCAAATTTCAGCATATCATTTTATAAGAATTAAAACTGCAAGTCTCTCTAAATTGTTAAAGAATATTCTTATCTAAGGAAATCTTAACACAGTGCCAATCAAAAATACTGGCATCTTTTCTTGTGTTACTATTAAAAATAATAAGTCTGACATTGCTAATATAGTATTAAAATGGCGAAAATTACTATAGACTGTATGTAGAACACGGGACGAGTTCCTGAATCCGTTATTTATGAATCTCGAAAGCTTTTATCCTCTGTTTTGATTTATAATATACTGATTAAAGTAAATCAGTATATTGCTTATTACTTATTATATTAAATTATAATATTACTGATTAAAAGTAACTAACGGAATGTAAAACATTGGAGCGCAAACTAGCACAGCACGAGAAATTGAAATTGAAATAAGTTTATTCAGGTAAAATACACACAAAGGGATGAGGTAGCTCAAGCTATTCTCACCCCGTTCAGTACATCGTGTTAATACATACATAGATACACATCACAAGCAATAAACGTATTACCGAACATTCTGAGAAATTAAACATATACATTAATTAGCACAGCACGAGGATATGGTCGTTAAGCACTGTGACGTCACCAATGACGCTGTGTTGGGCAAGGTCAGGAGCGGACGGCGCCGCCGCAGTGTCGGGCTGACAGCCAGCAGACGTAGTTCCTTGCGCGGTGTCCCGCTTCTTACTTCATTTGCAGCTACACCGGTCATCAGGTAAGGTTACCGTGGACTTTATTGCTCATTAACTCATATAAGGTGCAGGTGTCGATATTTAATTATGGTGTGACCTGGTTGTTGGCGTAGCGTAATGTGGGCTCTGTTATCTGTGATGCCTTCAGAGGGATGGTGATATTTGGGTGGCGTATGATAGAATTGGTAAAGTTATTTGCATGGAAACCTAGTTGACGTATCCTAACAATAGTATTAATAATTAGCTTCGTTTTAAGATTTAGCCGTACAGCATTAAGTGGCTGGTCCACAATTTTGTTGAAATCTGCATTAGAACGGGCAAAGAGTCTAA
This sequence comes from Procambarus clarkii, assembly GCF_040958095.1. Lineage (NCBI taxonomy): Eukaryota > Metazoa > Arthropoda > Malacostraca > Decapoda > Cambaridae > Procambarus > Procambarus clarkii. The sequence continues at coordinate 2,586,020 of NC_091217.1, read as the reverse complement.
ATATCTGTGCAGTACGTAAGGTATTTAAGTATGTTGACCTGTTTAAAATGCAATAGAGTAATGAGTAATGAGTAAAGGATGAGGGTGTAAAGGATAAAAATTACTGCAGAATTTGGGGATTTGTAGCTCAAAGTTTTAGAGCCAGCCGTCATATTTAAATGGCTTGTAGGTACTATAAGGCACTAAATGTACAGCTTATTCCTGTGGCGTAGCGTTGGTAGTAGTTAGTGGCAGTTTATGGGTATCTTCTGTGGCTTAATGGTCTGAGGGTGTTTTCACAGCCCCCCCCCCCCCCCAAGGCTCGCAGAACTAGGCTGCTTCGATGAATCTTGCTGATTTTAAAACTTAATGGTATTAAACCCACTTTTTTTTTATTTAACAGGTGGGTGTGGATTTCTGTAATGTAATTCGCGGAACCAATTTCATCTGAATTACTTTGGTTAAGACCGGGTATTTGGTAAGTTATGCAGGTTTGAATTTCTTCAGTCTTTGATATCTGTAGTGTCCATTGCAGCTAGTAAACAAATTTTCAGGTACAGTAGTTCTAATAGTTTGTAGTTGGGTAGAAATGGAAAATTATACTTTGGTATTGTATTAAATCTCGGCCCTTCCACCCCCACTACTTGGGCAATTTTCCTAGTTCATGTGGTTTCTTCAGTAGTGCGAAAGTTGTATTATAAAGCTTTCAGTAAAGTTAATATATACTGTGGGGCCGTAATTATTAAACGTAGACATCTGCTTGTCTGGGATCACATAATTACTTACAAAATTGACTGTCTGGGAAAATAGTGTTGGCATGTCGGTAATTTACGGGCTACTAGTGGACATGCCACGTCTTGTGGGGTCGTAATGTTAATCAGTCATGGTATCGGTAGTCACTAGAATGCGTGGTAATATTATTTGGAATGGCAACTTAAAAGCTATTAGGACGAATGTATTAAACACATTAAGAATTTAAATTTATTGAAAAAGGTTTAGTACTAAAGTTTGTACCCTGGTGTTGCCCTATATATCAAAGATTACAAAGACACGAGGGTATACAATGTTATAGAGAAATTATAATTTGTTAAACAAAAATAACCTTAAGACTTTTTCATAAATTTATTTGATACTTTATGAAACATTGTAATGGTATAAATAACTTAAATATTTTTGTTTTTCTAGGGTCTGGCTCGACAATGGCAAAGTCTTCTTGAGAAATGACTTAAAGTGAACGGAGGACTAGTCAGTCACACAAGGCACGGAACTAGTTCTGACGTGACGTAGCTGCAAGTCTCGACAGGTGGTTGGACGGTGTTGAACACGGGGCGACTGACAACGTTGCAGGAATATCTGAAAGAAAAGGCAAGTTGTTAAAACGTTCAGTAAATATTTATCATTAGCAGGAAACTGTTGGAAAGGATATTCTGCAGAATTATAGAAAGAATATCTGTGGGACATTAGAAACAGTTGGTATTAACTAGTTTACTTGTCCTAGTTATGAGACTTGGGTTTAGGAGGCAGTAAAAATGCCAGTTAAAATATAGAAATTAATGGAATAGGCTACCATAATTAGTAGGGAAATATCGATAGATGAGCTTTGAAGGAGCATGATTCAAAGATAGTGTAAAGGATGAATGGTATAGTGTTCATGACGTTGTAATTGGGAGGACCTAATAGTGATCGGTGAAAATAGTTTAGGGTATTATGAATAGTTAACGGGGGGGGGGGGATGACGAACTGTGGAAGGTGTTGCTTCTGCACCACTAGAATTTGCCACTAGAAATATTGAACGTTGAGAGTTTGCAAGAATACTGCAGTTTCTTATTGGTTAGTGTAAATGTTAGGAAGAATGAAGGAATGTACATAGTCTTCAGTTGACTATAACGGTAAGTGTTTAGCAGTTATAATGTCAAATGGTATAAATTGGTATTCGATGAAGTATGGTTGACGGGCCATTTTGTTAGTGAAAACGTGTAAAAGTAATATAAAGGGAGGAAACGTGACTACTAACGATAACTTTTACAACATCGTAGATTTGTGGTAGTGGTTAGAGAATAGTTTGTAGTAGGAAATAGATTGGTGTGTAGTTCCTCTAGCTAGTGTTGGAAGGACAAGTAGAGAAGTGAATATTGAAATTAATGCAAACATTTTAACTTTACAGACGCAGCACAGAAAATGGATGAAGACGGGTGGCTGTAGCAGTAAGGCCGGTGAAGCATAGATTGCAAAATTGGGAAACAAGATGCAAAATAAATGAAAGTTTTAAATCTGTGTATTGTGTACTTTGAAACTGTTCTTAGAACTATAAAATCTGTTCCCTCTGTTATGTTTAATATCTGGTGTATGGTGTTATGACTATTGTACGGCTGGTTTTCTACATTAACAATGTGGGTCCGATGAATGTTGTTCGTATTGGAATAAATATCCCTTAATTATAGACGTTAATGTTTACAGCTGTGTGTATTCTTTAACGGCTGGCTATGCAGTTTGTCTACAATGCCATGTTTATTGTTGTAACATTGTCTAGGCCCAGTGTATGTGACAGTGGCTAGAATTTGAAAGGTTTGTTAATAAAGTGTTCATATTGGATATGAAGTGTATGAACTACATGTCCCAAATGGCTTTAGTCCTCTTGATGTAAAAGTTTGACACGGTAACACTTCGTGGTTAATGTTAAAAGGGTTGTTCTTGAGGGTTTTAAGTGGTGTTGACTGATCACCTTGTTCCTTAAGAGCATTTTGGCCCGGTTTGGTGCCTTTTGATAATTACCTTACCTTAGGAGCATTTTGGTGAAACAGGCTGTACACTGAATGAAGGCAATAGGATTATAGGGAATATTTTTGTCAATTGTAATCCTCACCTAGGTGGCGTTAAATACTTATCAATAGATGTAACTTTGTAGAATATGATAAATATGAACAGCATGAACCTTAGTGTTTTGTTTTACTTTACAATAACATAAATAAGTACTGTCAAAGAAACGTGACTCGTTTTTCTAACGTAGTTACATTTTTCTTAGGTCAGTTATATATAAGTTTTCTAACCATATTTATTGCTGTTTACTTGGTTAAAAATTCATCGTATTCGTCTGTTTCTTGTAAAGTGTTGGTGCTTTTAATGTCGGTGTCTCTTTACTAGTGTCCCTTGGTGTGTGGTATAGTAGGGGTTTGATAATGGTAGTGGCATCAGTGAAATGTTTAATTTACTACGTATGTGCATCTTGAAAAGAATAAAACAAAATTGGGGGAAGTGTACAGGACAAATGTGTGTAGAACGTTGAAGGGATTGAATGGATGGCACATTGTCGTGAAGTCAGCCTGATAGTGTCCTCAATGTAAATAAAGGTTTTCATAGTGGCAGAAAGTGAAAAGTAATACGAAGACCTTTCACTCCATGCGACGAAGATAACGCAAAATTTACAAGAATTTTGCGTCGCAACACAATTGGTGGCAAAATAAAACACAAACACAACAGACGACGACATTTCACTACATACGAAGATAACACAGTTCACAAGAAATGGTGGCAATGAACACAAGCGACATTTCACTACATACGACGAAGATGGCACAAAATTCACAAGAAATTCGCCTCAAACCACAAATTTTGGAAAAAATAAAACGACACGACAGACGACGACACACGACGACATTTCACTACATACGACGAAGATAGCACGAAATTCGCCTCAAATCAAGAAATTTTGGAAAAAATGAAGACACGACAGACGACGACACAACACGACAAACGACGACATTTCACTACATACGACGAAGATAGCACGAAATTCGCCTCAAATCACAAGAAATTTTGGAAAAAATGAAACGACACAACACGACAGACGACGACACAACACGACAAACGACGACACAATACGACAAACGACGACATTTCACTACATACGACGAAGATAGCACGAAATTCGCCTCAAATCACAAGAAATTTTGGAAAAAATGAAACGACACAACACGACAGACGACGACACGACAAACGACGACACAACACGACAAACGACGACACAACACGACAAACGACGACATTTCACTACATACGACGAAGATAGCACAAAATTCACAAGAAATTCGCCTCAAATCACAAGACATTTTGGAAAAATAAAACGACACAACACGACAGACGACGACAAACGACGACACAACACGACAAACGACGACATTTCACTACATACGACGAAGATAGCACGAAATTCGCCTCAAATCACAAGAAATTTTGGAAAAAATGAAACGACACAACACGACAGACGACGACACAAAACGACAAACGACGACATTTCACTACATACGACGAAGATAGCACGAAATTCGCCTCAAATCGCAAGAAATTTTGGAAAAATGAAACGACACAACACGACAGACGACGACACAACACGACAAACGACGACACAACACGACAAACGACGACACAACACGACAAACGACGACATTTCACTACATACGACGAAGATAGCACAAAATTCACAAGAAATTCGCCTCAAATCACAAGAAATTTTGGAAAAATAAAACGACACAACACGACAGACGACGACACAACACGACAAACGACGACATTTCACTACATACGACAAAGATAGCACGAAATTCGCCTCAAATCACAAGAAATTTTGGAAAAAATGAAACGACACAACACGACAGACGACGACACAACACGACAAACGACGACACAACACGACAAACGACGACATTTCACTACATACGACGAAGATAGCACGAAATTCGCCTCAAATCGCAAGAAATTTTGGAAAAATGAAACGACACAACACGACAGACGACGACACAACACGACAAACGTCGACATTTCACTATATACGACGAAGATAGCACAAAATTCACAAGAAATTCGCCTCAAATTACAAGAAATTTTGGAAAAAGGAAACGACACAACACGACAGACGACGACACAACACGACAAACGACGACACAACACGACAAACGACGACATTTCACTACATACGACGAAGATAGCACGAAATTCGCCTCAAATCACAAGAAATTTTGGAAAAAATGAAACGACACAACACGACAGACGACGACACAACACGACAAACGACGACACAACACGACAAACGACATTATTTCACTGCATACGACGAAGCTAGCACGAAATTCGCCTCAAATCACAAGAAATTTTGGAAAAAATGAAACGACACAACACGACAGACGACGACACGACAAACGACGACACAACACGACAAACGACGACACAACACGACAAACGACGACATTTCACTACATACGACGAAGATAGCACAAAATTCACAAGAAATTCGCCTCAAATCACAAGACATTTTGGAAAAATAAAACGACACAACACGACAAACGACGACACAACACGACAAACGACATTTCACTACATACGACGAAGATAGCACGAAATTCGCCTCAAATCACAAGAAATTTTGGAAAAAATAAAACGACAACACGACAGACGACGACACAACACGACAAACGACGACACAACACGACAAACGACGACATTTCACTACATACGACGAAGATAGCACGAAATTCGCCTCAAATCACAAGAAATTTTGGAAAAAATGAAACGACACAACACGACAGACGACGACACAAAACGACAAACGACGACATTTCACTACATACGACGAAGATAGCACGAAATTCGCCTCAAATCACAAGAAATTTTGGAAAAAATGAAACGACACAACACGACAGACGACGACACAAAACGACAAACGACGACATTTCACTACATACGACGAAGATAGCACGAAATTCGCCTCAAATCACAAGAAATTTTGGGAAAAAGAAACACGACAGACGACGACACAACACGACAAACGACGACACAACACGACAAACGACGACACAACACGACAAACGACGACATTTCACTACATACGACGAAGATAGCACAAAATTCACAAGAAATTCGCCTCAAATCACAAGAAATTTTGGAAAAATAAAACGACACAACACGACAGACGACGACACAACACGACAAACGACGACATTTCACTACATACGACAAAGATAGCACGAAATTCGCCTCAAATCACAAGAAATTTTGGAAAAAATGAAACGACACAACACGACAGACGACGACACAACACGACAAACGACGACACAACACGACAAACGACGACATTTCACTACATACGACGAAGATAGCACGAAATTCGCCTCAAATCACAAGAAATTTTGGAAAAAATGAAACGACACAACACGACAGACGACGACACAACACAAACGACGACAACACGACAAACTACGACATTTCACTACATACGACGAAGATAGCACAAAATTCACAAGAAATTCGCCTCAAGAAATTTTTAAAAAATAAAACGACACGACTCTCCCCATACTCCCCACTCTCCCGCATACTCCCCCACTCCTGCATTATCCCCCACTCCTGCATTATCCCCCCTAATCTCCCCCACTCCTGCATTATCCCCCATACTCCCCAACTCTCCCCCACTCCTGCTGTATCCCCCATATTCCCCAACTCTCCCCCACTCCTGCAGTATCCCCCATATTCCCCTACTCTCCCCCACTCTTGTAACTCTTGAATTCTGCGACGCACAATTCTTGTAAATTTTGAGTCATCTTCGTCGCATGGAGTGAAAGGTCTTCATATTACTCTTCACTTACTGCTACTGTGAAAACCTTAATTTACGTTAAGGACACTATCAGGCTGACTTCACGACAATGGGCCATGCATTCAACCTCTTCAACGTTCTTTACACATCTGTGCTGTTCACTTCCCCCTCCTCCCCCAATTTTGATTCACTCTTTTCAAGATGCACATACGTAGTTAGATAATGATGGTAGCATCAGTGAAACGTTATCACACTCCTACTATACCACACACCAAGGGACACACCGACATTAAAAGCAATATTTGACAAGAAACAGACGAATACGACGAATTTTAAACCAAGTAAACGGCAATAAATATGGTTAGAAAACTTATGTACAACTGACCTGAGAAAAATGTAACAAAGAACAAGCGTCAAGTTTCTTTACATTGATAACATAAATAAGTACTGTCGAAGTAAAACAAAACACTAAGGTTCATGTTGCTCATATTTATTATATTCCACAAGATTGCATCTATTAATAATACCAAGTATTTACCACCACCTAGGTGAGGATTACAGTTGACAAACATATTCCCTATAAACCAATTTGCGTCATTCAGTGTACAGCCTGTTTCACCAAAATGCTCTTAAGGAACAAGGCGATTAGTCAACACCACTTTAAACCTTTGGGAACAACCATTTTAACATTAACAACGAAGTGTTATCGTGTCAAACTTTTACATCAAGAGGACTAAAGCCATTTAGGACATTTTTACACTTTATACAATATGAACACTTTATTAACAAGGTAAGTAAGTAATTATCAAAAGAAGGCACCAAACCGGGAAGGCTATGTAGCACCATCAAAGTGCGAAATAATCAGAGGGCGCTAAATATCACCAAGAATACCAATACGAGAACAAAAACGCATAAGGCGAACGATATCAAAAGTATACGATTCACCTAGAATCACTATTAAACCTTTTAAAACACTAAATTCTAGCCACTGTCACATACACTGGGCCTAGACAATGTTACAACACTAAACATGGCATTGTAGACATATAAACTGTGCATAGCCAGCCGTTAAAGAATACACACAGCTGTAAACATTAACGTCTATAATTAAGGGATATTTATTCCAATACGAACAACATTCATCGGACCCACATTGTTTATGTAGAAAACCAGCCGAACAATAGTCATAGCGCCATACACCAGATATTAAACATAAGAGGGAACAGATTCTATAGTTCTAAGAACAGTTTAAAAGTACACAATACACAGATTTACAACTTTTATTTTGCATCTTTCTTCCCAATTTTGCAGTCTGCTTTGTAGCGAGTAGATTATCCCAATAATATACTCGCTCCAAATATAGTGTTAATATTCCTGTCAACCTTTGGAGATGAATGAGGTGAGGCGTTGCCCGGGCAATATAAGCAGCAAGAATAGGAAACATTAACTAGTCTACTTTCAAGTGTGGTCTAGAGCAGACACTTGCGAGATACTGTACCAACGCTCAGTGCGCTCAACTCGCACCAACGTATCACGTGAGTACTTTTGTATATTCGACCAAATATATATATAGTATCTTGGTGTGTTTATTTGTCACCATACTTTACGTAACAATAGAACCGTTACAGCTTCACCGGCCTTCTTACTGCTACAGCCACCCGTCTTCATCCATTTTCTATACTGCGTCTGTAAAGTTAAAATGTTTGCATTAATTTCAATATTCACTTTTCTACTTCTTGCCCTTCCAACACTCAAGCTAGAGTAACTAGACAAACTATTTCCTAGTACAAACTATTCTCTAACCACCATTCTACTACAAATCTACGATGTTCTGAAAGTTATCGTTAGTAGTCACGTTTCCTCCCTTTATATTACTTTACACGTTTTCACTAACAAAATGGCCCGTCAACCATACTTCATCGAATACCAATTTATACCATTTGACATTAAAACTGCTATCACTTACCGTTATAGTCAACTGAAGACTATGTACATTCCTTCATTCTTCCTAACATTTACACTAATCAGTATGAAACTGCAGTATTCTTGCAAACTCTCAACGTTCAATATTTCTAGTGGCAAGTTCTAGTGGTGCAGAAGCAACACCTTCCAGTTTGTCATCCCCCCCCCGCTGTTAACTATTCATAATGCCCTAGACTATTTTCACCGATCACTATTAGGTCCTCCCAACTACAACGTCATGAACACTTTCCATTCATCCTTTTCACAATATTTTAATCATGCTACTTCAAAGCTCATCTACTGATATTTCCCTACTAATTATGGTAGCCTATTCCATTTCTATATTTTAACTGGCATTTTTACCGCCTCCTAACCCCAAGTCTCATAACTAGGACAAGTAAACTAGTTAATACTAACTTTCTAATGTCCCACAGATGCTCTTTCTATAATTCTACAGAATATCTTCAACACTTTCCTGCTAATGATAAATATTAACTGAACGTTTTAACAACTTGCCTTTTCTTTCAGATATTCCTGCAACGTTGTCAGTCGCCGTGTTCAACACCGTCCAACCACCTCTGTCGAGACTTGCAGCTACGTCACATCAGAACAAGTTCCGTTCCTTTTGTGACTGACTAGTCCTCCGTTCACTTTAAGTCATTTCTCAAGACGACTCTTGGCGAACCAGACCCTATAAAAAAACAAAACATTAAGTTATTTATACCATTAATGTTTTATGAAATACCAAAAATTTATGAAAAGTAAAGGTTATTTTTCTTCAACAAATTATAATGTGTAACATTTTATACCTCTTGTCTTGGTAATCTTTGATATATAGGGCAACACCATGGTACAAACCAGTACTAAACCTTTGCAATAAATTTAAAAATTCTTAATGTGTTTAATACATTCGTCCTAATAGCTTTTAAGTTGCCATCCCAAACAATATTATCACGCATTCTAGTGACTACCGATACCATGACTGATTAACATTACGACCCCACAAGACGTGGCATGTCCACTAGTAGCCCGTAAATTAGCGACATGCCAACACTTTACTACTTACAAAATTTACTGTCTGGGAAAATGTGATCCCAGACACGCAGATTTCTACGTTTACCAATTACGGCCCCACTAAATATATATTAACTTTAATGAAAGCTTTACAATACAACTTTCGCACTACTGAAGAAATCACATGAACTAGGAAAATTGCCCAAGTAGTGGGGGTGGAAGGAAGATTACATACAATACCAAAATATTTTTAAATTTCTACCTAACCACAAACTATTAGAACTACTGTACCTGAAAATTTGTTTACCCGCTGCAATGGACACTACAGATATCAAGACTAAAGAAATTCAAACGTGCATAACTTACCAAATACCGGGTCGTAACCAAAGTAATTCGGATAAAATTGGTTCCGTGAATTACATTACAGAAATCCACACCCCACCTGTTAAAAAAAAAAAGTGGGTTTAATACCATTAAGTTTTAAAAGCATCAAGATTCATCGAAGCAGCCTAGTTCTGCGAGCCCGGGAGGGGGGGGGGGGCTGTGAAAACACCCTCAGACCATTAAGCCACAGTAGATACCCATAAACTGCCACCAACTACTACCAACGCTACGCCACAGGAATAAGCTGAACATTTAGTGCCTTACAGTACCTACAAGCCATTTAAAAATTTAAGTAATATGGCTAAAGCTGGCTAAAATTGAGCTACAAATCCTCAAAATTCTGCAGTAAATTGTATCCTTTACTCATTACTCTAATAATTATTGCATTTTAAACGGGCCACGTACTTAAACACCTTACGTACTGCCCAGATATTTAGACTTTTTGCCCGTACTAATGCAGATTAAAAAAAAAAAAAATTGTGGACCAGCCATTTAATGCTGTACGGCTAAATCTTGAACGAAGCTAATTATTAATATTTTTGTTAAGATACGTCAACTAGGTTTCCATGAAAATAACTACCAATTCTATCATACGCCACCCAAATATCACCGTCCCTCTGAAGGCATCACAGAGCCCACATTACGCTACGCCAACAACCAGGTCACACCATAATTAAATATCGACACCTGCACCTTATATGAGTTAATACATTGAGCAATAAAGTCCACGGTAACCTTACCTGATGACCGGTGTAGCGGCAAATGAAGTAAGAAGCGGGACACCGCGCAAGGAACTACGTCTGCTGGCTGTCAGCCCGACACTGAGGCGGCGCCGTCCGCTCCTGACCTTCTTGCCCAACACAGCGTCATTGGTGACGTCACAGTGCTTAACGACCATATCCTCGTGTTGTGCTAATTAATGTATATGTTTATTTCTCAGAATGTTTGGTAATACGTTTATTGCTTGTGATGTGTCTATGTATGTACTGAACAGGGTGAGAATAGCTTGAGCTACCTCATCCCTTTGTGTGTATTTTACCTCAATAAACTTATTTCAATTTCTCGTGCTGTGCTAGTTTGCGCTCCAATGTTTTACATTCCGTTAGTTACTTTTAATCAGTAATATTATAATTTAATATAATAAGTAATAAGTAATATACTGATTTACTTCAATCAGTATATTATAAATCAAAACGGGTTAAAAGCTTTCGAGATTCATAAATAATGGATTCAGGAGCTCGTCCCGTGTTCTACATACAGCCTATAGTAATTTTCGCTATTTTAATACTATATTAGCCATGTCAGACTGATTATTTTTAATAGTAACACAAGAAAAGATGCCAGTATTTTTTATTGGCACCGTGTGTTAAGATTTCCTTAGATAAGAATATTCTTTAACAATTTAGAGAGACTTGCAGTTTTAATTCTTATAAAATGATATGCTGAAATTTGGTTTAGAAACTAATTAAAGTCTTAAGTGCTCTTCGTCAGTCCTAATCAAGGCTAATATACTTTGAATACAGTAACAGTGCAAGCCATAATTTCAACATTGTCACAGGCTGTCATAAGGTGCAGATGTTTACTGGGAAAAACTGTAAAACAGATAATACATAAAAACATGTATATACATTATGTCCAAACCTATGTACAGTGTTTTATAATCATAAATATCTTGAAATTTATGTTATTTTGGTCATTTGTAGTATTCTCTTATTCTGCCTTTCACAAATTAGCGTGATAAATTTGAAATCATAATCTACAATATTATTTGTTATTGACCTATAAATCTTTGCTAACAATTCATAAAGGAATCTGGAAAACACATATAATTACTGATGGACTACCCGTTGTGCTGTGAATCTCGCAGACATTACCTTTCCACTGCTCTCCTCAGCCGATGTTGTCGCTTTGTGTTAGATCACTCGCCCCCTCTTTACACTCCCAGTTGACACTCTTAAAATCTTTGGCTCTTACATACTTGAAGGTGAAGTCTAGACTCCACCCCTAAAGGCACCTTCCTCTCAAGCTCTACCCCTTCCTAGCCCCACAATCGTCGTCACCCCTAAATTAACAAATGCACCCCTTCCTGGGTCTACAACCAATTGACTGAACATAATGGGCTGTGTTGCACCACACAACTCCCCCATGCTCGAGTGGGGGAGTTGTGTATATTGACATAGCTCGAGTGCATGGGGGGAGTTGTGTAAAACCCTGGTTTGTGTCTCGGAGAGGCTGCAGGATCCAAGTAAGTTCAGTAGAACTTCTGGTTTCAACTCTTTTTTTTTTTTTTTTTTTACCATGTCATAGCTCAGTCGATTAAGGCAGTGTCTGGGATGCTCTCGGACGTAGGTTCGAATCCTCGTCACGGCCCTTGTGGATTTGTTCACCAATATATAAAAAAGGTTAAGTTCCCAAAGTTACTGGTGCTTGTTGAATAATCTCCTACAGAGTTAATTAGCCTAAGTTTTAAAAGTAACTGGGAGGAGTGGTGGCTGCATTTGTTAAACAAGTAACCATATTAACTATCCAGACTGTAATTGACTGCAGAGATATCTTTAACACCTTGGTCATCTCTCCCACTTCATCATCTCTCTCAGTAATTCTGGAAATTTAACTTATATAGATCACAGCCTAAATCCTAAGCCTAAACAAATTACTTACCCAAACCTAGGCCACTGTATAACCTAATCTTGACCTAGTTTTACTTTAGGAAAGATACATTTGTCAAATATTGACTTAATTATCACTGGTAAATCATTATACATTATAGTTTTGTGTATAGTTAGGCCTAGGGTATGGTAATTGTTTTTTCTGTCGACAATTATTTGTATTTACAGTACTGTGTGTGGATAAAGCATTTAGAGAGGTGTGCAAAGTTTGTTAATGCAAAGAGTTTTGAGTCGTGTCTAAAGTGCTTTGCCATATTAACGATAATTTGGCCAATGTTAATGAGGGACTGAATGATATTTTTGGCCTAGACTAGACACATGACTAGCAACTGATTATGTACTAACGTCTCTCAAAAGTACATTGCCCGCATTCTACTGTTCCAGTAACATTAGAATTATGTACATTAGCATTTATGTGGCTACTAAAGGGTAGATACTCAAATACTCAAGGTATTTCATCCACGTGCTGTAAAATCAAATAATTGCCAACAAACACCTAACGTATTTTAGGCCTAACTACACAAAAAACTATATAACATTTGACAAAATGCCGGTTTTCATTTCAAAGTACAGTACAGTACTGTGCATTTTACACTTTTTTTTACATTTACAGATATACTTTTGGAAATGACCAGCTAGGACGAACTTGGCTTGATAATGGATTTATTTTTCTTAAATGGTTTAATAAACAATATTAATTTGTATTTTGAGAAGTTACTGTTAAATCTCAGTCTTAGCTTAGGTATTTTACATGCTCAACAGTCCATAGTTTGTATATATACCTTTCAGTCACTATAAAATAAGTTATTTGCAAACCTATTCACACACAAGATCCACATTTTGGAGATAATATATAGATACATTTAGATATATACAGCATATATATAGACGTGGTGACCAAACCACACACCAGAAGATGAGGAAACGATGACTTTTCGGCTTATAATGGTCCAGGACGGACCGAAACGTCGCCTCTTCATCTTTTGGTATGTGGTCTGGTCATCATATCTTCAGCCACGTTATTGTGACTCGTCGTGTGCAGTATATATAGACGCTTGGGGGGAAGCCTTATTGAAATTTGATTTTATGTTTTAGACAACTGTGCCGTTCTCCGCAAATACGGGGGACAACAACACTAAAGCATGCTTCATAGCTTTGAGTACTGTTGTTGGATAATCACACAGTAGTATTATATTTTACACAATGTCAGCTTAGTTGTAGGAGGATATAAGTTGGACAAATGAAATAACCTTTCACAATAATTTATTTGATATCAATTTGGCGATAGATTCTTGTTCATTTAATACATGTATCACAGTTTACATACAAAATATTACAAAACAGAGCTGATTCTATACAATGACTACACATGAGAGAGAGGCACAGAAATATGTAAGCTAGTCGAAGTTTAGCTTTACTGTGAGTTAGATGTGGTATGGGAGCGTCTTTGGGGGCTCCGGTTCCACTAATGTCTACAATGGGGAAATTATCTTCGAAAATTGATTAGGGACAACATGGTAATTGTCAAATATATATATTTTTAAAAAATCGTATACCATGTTCTATCTAATCACCAGAATGTCAAATTATTGTTTTGCTTTTCTTATGCATTACAAGAGGATTCATTAACAGCTAATTATTTTGTGGCTATCCCTTGAGATCTTTAAACAAAGGTTAACATAATAACTGTCAAACAAAACATCACTCAAACAGAACTGATAGTAAAGATGATAGTGCATGTGCTGCTGTCGTGGATACTGTTGTGTGTATTAGACGAATCAGCTGTGAGGAATGACAGTCAAAAATATTATTGCTACAAGTCTGTAAGTTGACATGTGGCATTGAAATAAAAAACAACTGTCAAAACTGACACCTAGAGTTTGTGTGACATCTAATGCATGAAGGATTATATTTTTTTTTCTGATAATGTTAGAATGAAAGAGAAACACCTATGAAAGAATAATGCACAACTGAGAGGAAGCATATTACATAATCATTATTAGGATTTGTTGAAAGGACAGATCCTATGGAATGATGATGGGCCAAGCAGCAAACAACGAACGTGTAAGAACAGTCAAACGGCTTAAATCATGCCAAACTCTGATACTGGGAACTAAAGTACATAAATTGCCCTTGCCTTGAAGACCTATTTGCACTAATGAATACAAAATTTGCACGAAATGACATGAATTTGAATGTTTTTCAAATGTAAAATTTGAATGTAAATTTTGGAAATTCATTAGTCAATATACAGTAATTTGTGTGTGTATATATATATATATATATATATATATATATATATATATATATATATATATAATATATATATGTCGTACCTAGTAGCCAGAACGCACTTCTGAGCCTACTATGCAAGGCCCGATTTGCCTAATAAGCCAAGTTTTCATGAATTAATTGATTTTTGGCTGCCTAACCTACCTAACATAACCTAAACTAACTTTTTCGGCTACCTAACCTATAAAGATAGGTTAGGTTAGGTTAGGTAGGGTTGGTTAGGTTCGGTCATATATCTATGTTAATTTTAACTCCAATAAAAAAAAAATTGACCTCATACCTAATGAAATGGGTAGCTTTATCATTTCATAAGAAAAAAATTAGAGAAAATATAATAATTCAGAAAAACTTGGCTTATTAGGCAAATCGGGCCTTGCATAGTAGGCTCAGAAGTGCGTTCTGGCTATTAGGTACGACATATATATATATATATATATATAGTCGTACCTAGTAGCCAGAACGCACTTCTCAGCCTACTATGCAAGGCCCGATTTGCCTAATAAGCCAAGTTTTCATGAATTAATAGTTTTTCGACTACCTAACCTAACTTTTTCGGCAACCTAACCAAGCCTAACCTATAAAGATAGGTTAGGATAGGTTAGGTTAGGTAGGGTAGGTTAGGTTCGGTCATATATCTACGTTAATTTTAACTCCAATAAAAAAAAATTGACCTCATACACAATGAAATGGGTAGCTTTATCATTTCATAAGAAAAAAATTAGAGAAAATATATTAATTCATGAAAACTTGGCTTATTAGGCAAATCGGGCCTTGCATAGTAGGCTGAGAAGTGCGTTCTGGCTACTAGGTACGACATGTATATATATATATTTGTACCTAATAGCCAGAAAGCACTACTTGACATACTATGCAAAGTCCAATTTGCCTAATAGGCAGAATGATTTTCATTATTTTCAAACATTTTTCTAATTGGTTAATTTGAATAGATCCTATATTACATTAAGAACATGAATTACTGACTTAGCTGTGTTAGGATAGGATAGGTTTATTTATAATTTTACGTAAGTTTTAGCCCAAATTATGGCAAAAATTCATGTACTGTATAATGAAATGGAAAGGTTCATCATTTCATAAGAAAAAATTGTAGAAAAATATATAATTTCAGGAAATCTCTGCTTGTTAGGCAAATCAGGTATTGCATTGTAGGCAAAGCAGTCTGTTCTGACTATTAGGTTCTAATGTGTGTATAATATATATAATATATAAATATTATATATATATATATATATATATATATATATATATGTCGTACCTAGTAGCCAGAATGCACTTCTATGCCTACTATGCAAGGCCCAATTTGCCTAATAAGCCAAGTTTTCATGAATTAATTGTTTTTCGACTACCTAACCTACCTAACCTAACCTAACTTTTTCGGCTACCTAACCTAACCTAACCTATAAAGATAGGCTAGGTTAGGTTAGGTAGGGTTGGTTAGGTTCGGTCATATATCTACGTTAATTTTAACTCCAATAAAAAAAATTTACCTCATACGTAATGAAATGGGTAGCTTTATCATTTCATAAGAAAAAAATTAGAGAAAATATATTATTTCAGGAAAACTTGGCTTATTTGGCAAATCGGGCCTTGCATAGTAGGCCGAGAAGTGCGTTCTGGCTACTAGGTACGACATATATATATATTGTGGCGTTGTTGATCTTATAGTGTAACCCTTCTATGCTTCTTAGAGTCCGTATTAAGAAGAGCAATCATAATTACCATAATTCAAGATAAAGAAACGCGTAATTATTGAAGGATTTATTTTCTGCAACGTTTCCATCCACACTAGAATATCTTCAGGTAAAAAATGAATTTACAAGGTGCAATTTTGGGTTACGTTAAGTGGAACGGGTGAGGTTGTGAGAGGCGAGGTGAAGGGTCGAAGCAATATGGGGGGAAACACAAATAGGGTAAACGATAAGGGAAAAGGGCCAATTAAACAATGGGGAAACTCTGGTACTCTTGGTGGGAGGGGTGAACTCTTTAGAGATGTCCTTATCTGGCGATTTTTGGAGATCTGGATCAGAGTGTCGGCAAGATAGCAAAGTCGTTATTCGGTGTATTTAAAATGGGTCTTTGTTCTCTCAAGTATAGCTTCCAGGATTTGCAATATTCTTTGGTCAGCAGTGGATTCCAGGATTTTTTTATTATTTACTAGCCTAGTGAGTGTTGTATTATCAACAATTTGCATATGGTTTCTTGTAGATGGCAGGTCAGTCTTCTCCAAAGCTTTAGGGTGGTCATACCAATATTAGTAGATCGAAGGTGACATCTTGAGATGATTTCGGGGCTTAGCGTCCCGGTCCTCAACCAGGCCTCCTTTTTGTTACACATCCCTAGGAAGCAGCCCGTAGCAGCTGTCTAACTCTCGGGTACTATTTACTGTTAGGTGAACAGAGGGAATAAGGGTGAAAGAAACTGCCCATTTGTTTCCGCCTCCACCGGGGATCGAACCCAGAACCTCAGGACTACGAATCCCGAGTGCTGTCTACTCACCTGTCAGGCCCCTATCTTCAGTAAACCTTAATACTGACACTAAGAAAATAGTTTGAAGCACGGAAAGCTTACACTACCAGATCAACAACGCCAACAATGTGGTCATGTATAACCAAATATGCTTACATGAATGCCTGCTGCCCATAATATATATATAAATATATAATATAATATATATTATATAATTATATATATATATATATATATATATATATATATATATATATATATATATATATATAATTATATAATATATATTATATTATATATTTATATATATAAACTTTTGAAAGAAGAATTCACTTCAGTCCAAGACAGCCTAACAAAATGTGAAAGGAATGGAACCTAGCTGGACAATGGAGTTGCTTCTTAATACCTGAACTTGGATGATTTATTCCATGGAATAACTTTCTGTAACAAAGCAGACATCAGCAAACAAAGTCTAAATGTGCTCAGCCGCATCACTGTTATACTGTATTGCTTGAGGGAATACTTCACAGACTTGTTCCAATCGTCTCTATGAGTAATTCTCAACTTGAATGTTTATTTTTAGCATCCTTACTGTGCCTATCTACAACATTGTTTTCCAAAATTGTGCAATAAATACGTCCACGCAATGGAACTACCGCCAGCACTTATAAAATAGTTTATGTCCGCAGTGCTCCTGGTAGTGTGGTCTCACCAGCAGGAGGAATCTGTCAAGGGATGCTAGTCACAAAAAAAAACATTGTGCATATATGCATCCATTTGGCACTTCCTGCAGTTCACTTACAACGTTTTCTACAGTCATCAGGAAGATCCTTAACTTTCCCTATGAAACAGGGCACAGGAAAACTTTCGATTATATTTTAACCTGAAGGTGTTCAAGTGTTAACTCCTCCTGCTGAAGACCTGACTAGGATGATGGGCTTAGTTGCTCTCGTCACTCAATTCACACAAAGGAGCAGGGGGTAGGGACCATGTCGAGGGTCGTGATCATCTCTTAGGGTTTTGCAACAATCAGTTCCACTTCATTATTGATACTTAAATGCAAATTATCTATCATAATGATTATCATGAGTATGTTTCATCACTTGCACACACCTACATTCATGAAGCGTAAAGGCCTTTAATGGGTTTTAAAGCACTATACACGTATGTACACAACTATGACTGTACAGAGACCCTAGCAGTGGCTGTAGGTGGGAGGGGGCGGGTGCCTCTCCACCTGGGCTGTTCCAGTATTCTCATGGATGGGAGCGAGAGGAGGCTTCAGCTTACACACCACTTGTTCTCCACTCAGCACTGCTACAGTCATTTCGCCTAGTTGTTGGAGTTGCTGCAGGTCTCGATGCCTTTGAGCAGCCTCCCAATTCCGTAAATTAGGCTCACTGAGAGGATGCACCACAGGGAGGGGATGTCCCAGGGCTGCTAAAACTGCCTGACTATACTGTGGCATGCAATCAATAAACTGCCTCCCATTGTCCATCATGTGCTGACCACTATTAGCCAGGTGAGGCCCACTATCCAAGTATTGGTGTGTGTTTATGTGACCATTCCCAGGAGGCAGAGCATGGGCTGATGTGATGGTGGCATGGGTCATAGGAAGAATGTGTCCTGGACTAACGATGGTGTGGTCTAGAGGTGCTCCCACACCCAGCCTACCATCAGGCAAAGTATGGGTCTGAATGTCCTCCACACCATCTTGGTGACGAAGACGAGCCTTGAGTCGTGGGTCATACTGTGACTGGTGGTGGTGGGCTGCAGAGTGACGATCAGGCAAGGTGTAGGGCAGCAGTGGGCGGTGGTCACCATAACTGCGTGATGACTGACGGGATATGTCAGAACTATGGCGTCGACCATCTTCATCACTGAGATCACTCACTTGTAATTCCGAACGTCCTTCTCGTTCTATCTCCTCATACACAGGGTCAGCACCACCATCAACAGGGCCCTGACGGGTGGTAGCAGCACCTTCAGGAATCTCTGTATAGGTATGGTTCCAGGGAGAGTGGGTGCGATGGCCACGGGCAGCACTGTTGGAGGTAGGAAGACGGAGTGTGGGTGTTTCCCCAGCTAGGCGGTAGTCGGGTAGCAGACCTTCTGGTCCTGGGGGTGGCTGATCATGATTACCACTACTACTTGCAGTGGCAGCAGCACTGGCAGTGGTAAATGGATTAACAAGATGGTCTGGGGGCAAGTGGGGTGCTACGTTGTTGTTGAGGCGCAAGGAAGCCAGTTTGGCTGCAGGGCCAGTGCGAGGCGAGTCCTCTTGCTCCGACCCTCCATGCCCGCTGTCACGACCACATGACTTAAATGAGTACTTCTGAAAATAATAATTCGATTAGTTCTACAATGAAAAATACGATAATGTGTAATAAAATGTAACTCTCCTATTGATATAACTTGTATTATAATAAAATATATATATATATACAGTATTAAGTGAAAATTAAATTTGCATGCATAAAAATCATATCTTGTTCATGACAGTCAACTTCACAACAACTCTTGGCAATTGGACTTCTATATAAAACTTGACAGCCCAGGACAGTATCCATACCACTGTAAACCACATAGGACAGTCTTAGCTAAGAAAAGCCTGAAAAATTCAGGCCAGCTCTTGACAGCATAAAACTCAAACTACAGAGTCCAGAACAACCTCTAGACAGGCTTCATACAGCCAAGGGTAGTCCTACACAGCCACAGATAATGTAGGACAATATCTACACGTACTGTCACAGTCCACAACTACATAAAGACAACCCAGGCAGCTGCAATAAACAAACACAATGCAATGAAGTTGCATTAGGAACATAGATTCAAGGACAGCTTTAGTATCCTAATAAAGTTGGCATTCTAGGGTATTGTTAGTTAAAGCGGTAAGCAAGGTACGAAAATTGCAACATGTGAGCCGCAACAGAAGTAGCACTAAGGTGTGATTTTTGAATAATATGGTTGAACAAATAATAATAATAATAATAAACATACAGTGCATTCATTACCCTTGCTCCGTTTTCCACTTTCATGGATTGGGGGGAGACATTAGCCCAGATAAAAAAAGATGAGTAATATAGTAAAAGGTTATATAGCAGATATTAAATACTGTATTTGTATACTGCATACATATTACTGAATATGACTGAAAGGGTTATTACATCAATGAGTCAAGCATAAATCTTCCCAAATGTTCTTCATTTGGAAAAGTTGAAAAATTAACTCTCCACTAATTGTAGAAATTTCTTGGGTCTGACGCATGTCACTAAATGGCACAGTT
The DNA here is from genome assembly GCF_040958095.1 of Procambarus clarkii. Taxonomy (NCBI): domain Eukaryota; kingdom Metazoa; phylum Arthropoda; class Malacostraca; order Decapoda; family Cambaridae; genus Procambarus; species Procambarus clarkii. The sequence goes on along the minus strand of NC_091217.1, from coordinate 2,565,370 downwards.
GACTGACGCTGTCAACATTTTCGGAGGCAGAGGGAAAGTAAAAACTTATTAGCAAAGTTATTCCATGTAGTGTGAAGTCAAGTTTTACACAGTCAAGGGGGCCGAGTAATCTTTATTTACATTGTTAATGGTTGCCTGGCAGTTCTGTCTTGCTCTTGTAGATGGAAGACCCAAGTGGTAACTGGCTGTTGACAGTTGGCTCTGTCTAATCTATTGTTGTAGCTGTTGATTATTTTGGTGATGCTGGCGGTAATGTTATCTTTAATATAGACAACTTGCTTGTGTGTATTGTCAGGTGCCTTGAAATATATTGTTGTCTTGCTTATACAATATATTGAATTCGTTTATTCCGAAGTGGGTATGAATAGGCATAGCTGACGTTCGTCTCTTTCAAATCGTTTCGTTTGGTGTCAGGAGTTCTTTATGAACGAGTTGCCATTCTTTTTACTCTTATAGGATATGATGAGCTGTATTTTTTCTGCTAGTGTTAGTTGGCTCATTTCTGTGATTGTGTCTTTTCAGGACTCTCTCCTCCGCTTTACGGAACATTGAAAAGAAGATCCTGTAGAAATTGAATAGGTAGGGCAGGGCAGGTTCTGTGGTGTTGACCTCTTCCTCGGAAGTAGCAAGGCAGTTCCCCTTCCCTTTAATTAATGACATTTTTCACATAACCGTTAGAGTATCCAATGTTCACAAGGACCTGCCACACAATACAGAGTTCATCAACCAGTTTCCAATTGGAGCTATAAAAGCACAGTTGATGTAAGCGTCAAGAGCACTTAGCTTGTGCTAGTCACTGCTAGCACCGATGCATAGTCTTATGTTAGTTCTCTTAGCATAGACTGAAGTGTGGAAGCTACCATTTCTTTCCGACATGTTACATCTAGGAAAGGCAGCTTACCCTCACTCTCCATCTCGTAAGTAAAATTAAGCCAGGAATTACGGCCAAAACCTTTAAGTAGTAGCAAGCGTTTCATGTCAGGTACCTGCAAGATGTTATTAACATATCTATAATCTTAGATTTAAGATAGAGGTCAACTTAGGATATATAGGTTGGTTATGTTGCTAAGTTATACAATAAATAAATTTTATATATATATATATATATATATATATATATATAATATATATATATATAATATATTATATATATATATATATATATATATATATATATATATATATATAAAATATATTATATATATATATATATAATATATATATATATATATATATATATATATATATATATATATATATATAATATATATATATATATAATATATTTTATATATATATATATATATATATATATATATATATATATATATATATATATATATAGACACACACAGGATATCCTTCAAAAATCACACTTTAATGATACTTTTGTTTTAGGTTAAAATACAATAAGGTTAACATTCGTGCAAGTAAAAGTGTCTGCAATTCGTGCTTGCCACTTCTACTAATGTTAAATATTTACATAAAACAATGAACAACCATGGGAAGTGTTTGAGAGTATAGTTAAGAAGTTAGTGCTGAATAACCATCATGTTCCAATAAGTAGCGTCAAGCCTAAAATACCATAATAACAACACTCATTTTGCCATTAGAGTATTGAACAAAACCTAGAGGATTTAGTAACTCCTTAAGGCGGGAAAGTTAACACAACGGTGGTTTATTATTGAATAAAGTTATTAAGTTTTTGTTTTGTTTTGCAAGAATATTTCTGTACGGGCCCTAAGCCTCTGGCGTTCTTTATTTCCCTAGGTAAAGAACTACCACCAATCCCTGACTGAGGCAAAATTAGATATCTTTTAGAAATGTCATGAAACGCCAGAGCAGGTCAAGAAGGCTAATGGAAGATTATGGAAAGGTAACCACTGGATAACTAATGGAAACTAAAAATGTTCAAATATTTAGAACGCCCGAGTAATTATGGGGTAATATTAGGTTAGGTTGAGCATAAGAGTGGACAAGCCTACACAAGATGACAGTACCGCTGCACACCCATGACCAAGTTGAGTGAGCCGGAGTAGTGCGGCTTCTCACCTCATCTTCGTGGTCGTGCGCTGCGGTGCGGGCATGAAGAGTGTGGTGGTGGCGAACTGAGCGGCCGCTGCTGTTCCTCTGGGGGGTGCGGGAGAGCGACCCCCGCGACAGGGACGCCCTCGAGAGGGAACCCCCCCTGAGAGGCCCCGCTGTGGTTGGGACCTGGGGCAGTCCCCCCGCTTGGGACGAGGAAGTCGTGGTGCTGCCCTTGCTGCCCCCCCGAGTCCACCGACCTGATGTCAGGCGCGGCACCAGCTGAGGGAAGGACACCATACACCCGTTAGACTCACCTGGCAGGCTTCGGCCCCCCACCACCACCTTACTTCCCTCGGTAAGACCAGGACATACAACCAAAACACTTTTATACTCATAAGTTACATATATTACAAGCCTCCTATTATAATAAGCAAAACCTTTCTTAAAACAATATACATAACATATTGAACTAATTAAAAATAAACAGGGAAAACCCCAAACCCGTTACGTTAGTGCAAACACACAAACCCTAAAACATGATGGCTACTCAAACAAAAACAGAAAATATAAGAAAAAGAACAACAAAAAACAATTACGGCCCGTACCATTGAGCCTGGGTTAATAATGGTGAGGATAAAGGATCAAGGATTAACGCTAGGATTAATTCTAGGACTCAAACCATCACCCACCTAAACCCAAACCGGTGCATACAAAACCAAATTTTAATGAAGATACCAAAATGGGGGATTTGTTGCAACATTCCACTAGTAATCTAGGTGATTATAATTGGGTTAGCTGATAGCCCGTTCACCGGAGGAAGCCATTTATTTGCAAAGTACTAACGACCACTCTAGTGCAAGTTAACATGTGGATGTTAAGTTTTGATCCAATCATATGAGGGAGTTAATGGTGAAAACCAGACTACCAAAGCACCTCCCCACACCAAGAGGCGGCGTGTATCATCAGAAGATTAGTATCAACAGAGTAACATAAACGCTGAGAGTACATACGTTGTGAGCGCCGTTTGTGTGTCAACCCAACACCACCAATCTTCACGCGGGATGGCCCACTCACTAACCCACTGACCTAATCTCCTCATTTGTTTTAAAGATTTGCCACTCACTAACCCACTGACCTAAACCCTTTTGAGTTTTTCTAACATTTACCACTATTAGTACGTTAACACAATTTTGCACAAAGATACAAATCACATACGTATTTTGAAAGAAAAATAAACACATTTAAAATAGCAATGAATAACTTGGTGTGTATACGCTTGTACTGGGCTGAGGGTGTTGGTGTGGGATGCAGGTGGAGGAGCGGCCCCTGCACATCCCCGTGTTGGGAAGAGTTACACCACCCCGCTCTGTCAACCCCACACACCCAGAAATTGGCTGGCAGTCGTGAGGGGACTGAGGCGCCGAGTAAATGCAGCAATTATCATTAGAGTCGGTCTTGGGCTTCTCCAGAGCGAGAGAACTAGGCTTGGTAGGCAGGTAAAGGGACCTTGTCCCATTATCTGAAGGTGGGTGCACACCCATTATGGTGCGGGGGGAGGCGGAGGGGTCGATTATCGTTAAACTGATCCTAAATGTTCCTATCAGCCTCCGACTAAAACTTGTGCTGGGAGGGATAAGCACCTAAAATTCTTGTTATGGGCTCAAACTCTTGATGCCTGCTTGAACAGTATGCTATTAATATGAAGACTAGAAGAGCCTTTAAGATTTCCGAGTGTGCTTTGCTTTCCCTTTATTGCGACTATGGGTTCTCAATAATTACAGGATGTCACATAACACGTGGCCACGAATTGCAGGAATACCCCCACAGAGAATGGGAAAACATTTGAGAACTTTTCTCCTCAATTGAACCGGACGATAGAGCGATGGTCTCGCTTCATGCAGGTCGGCATTCAATCCCCGACCGTCCAAATGGTTTGGCACCATCCCCCCCCCCCTCCGTCCCATCCCAAATCCTTATCCTGATCTCTTCACAGTGCTATATAGTCGTAATGGCTTGGCGCTTTCTCCTGAAAGTTCCCTCCCTTCCCTTCTTAAGGAACGTCTTCATGAAGAACTGGGCCGTTATCAGGGTCCAGGCCGGACCGAAACTTCGTCAGGTCCATTTCATGTGTGGGTTCAGTTATTGGGTTTCAACAACATTATATATATATATATATTAATGTCAAACCACGCAAGAAGGATTAAGACAGGAATTTCCTAAAATACTTTCGTATTTAATAATACATCTTCAGAAGGATTGGTTTCATACACAAACACACATTATAATGAGTGTGTGTGTGTGTGTGTGTGTGTGTATATATATATATATATATATATATATATATATATATATATATATATATATATATATATATATATATATATATATATATATATACACACGCATGTGTATACTCGCTTAAATGTACTTTTAGGGGCTTAGATTCAGTTCTTGAGTCCTGCCATTCAACCTTCATTCCACTGGTCTACAAGTTTCCAAACCCCTTTGGGTCGTCATATCTACATATTTACATTTGAATCTGTAGTGATTCTACCAAAACTACTAATTAATTTCTTTACTACTTTCGTGTTTGTTTCCTGCCATAGCTGCATTATGGTTGGCGGGATTTTATTCCCCCCTTGACAGTTTCTGGCAGGTGGGTGGTGCTTAATGGGCTTCCCCCCAGTTAAGGCATCCCCCTGCTGTGATTCTTCCCCCTCGGAAGGAGACGCTGGATCTCCTCCCGCCCTCTCAAGCACCGCACTGCTGATCAATATCTCATTTTCATATCTGTTTCTGACTAAGCTAAACACGACACCGACTTATGGCAGGAATTATGCTAGCAAATTGGCCCTTGTGTCAGCCTCTGGAGTGTGTCATCTGGGCTCCTCGGTGTAATTAATCTTCCACAGCAAGTGTCAAAAACTCTCCCAGCGAGCCAATAACCGCCGCTAAGCGTCACCGGCGACGACCAATGAAAATTAATTATGTTTCAAGACCCCAGAGCTTATTGGTTCCTCGACTAAGTTAGTGGGTGTAATTTAGTGACTAGGATGTGGCGCGAATGATTCGACTCTCGCTTCAGGCCAATACTAACATCTACTTCTATTTAACTTCAGTTTGTTCTGTGTTTTGGTGCCGGCGCGTATTTTGTTTGTCATTTACGGACGAATAATCTACTAATGCCCAATTGCACTATGAAAACGGACCTCATTTAAAGCCAACAAGGTAATGCCCAAAATTATACAGTGGTTCACAGGACACGTTTATGGCGACCACTTTTGAACGCTGGTGAGCGTTATTCTCGAACGATACGATACTAGAGATACTATTTTATCCGGGAAAGTTTGTCTGGAGCCTCGCTTACCGCTATCAGGTGTACCAAATGATTTTGCGAAAATACTTTTAACTTCAAACTAAAATCGCCGATACCTTTATCAGTATCTATATCTACTATGTGTATGTATACTCATTAAGAGTTTGTATTTTTCTATTTGTGTCTGCAGAATCCAGCTAATAGCTCTTGGACCCCGCCTTTCTAACCGATCTATTTTTTTTTCCTCTATTATGTCTACTACATATATTTCTCTTTTTACACACACACACACACATCTCTAGGAAGCAGCTGTCTAACTCCCGGGTACCTATTTATTGCTTGGTGAACAAGGGCATCAGGATGAAAAAAACTCGGCCCTTTTGTGTCTGCCTAGGCCGTGTATCAAACCCGGGCCCTTAGGACTACGACCCCCGAGCGCTGTCCACTCAGTTACGAGGCCTCTAAATATGTAGTATTCACCAAGCTGCGCATGCGGGGGTTAAACTTTCGCTCTTTGGTCCCGCCTCTCAACTGTCAATCAACTGATGTACAGATTCTTGAGCCTACTGAGCATTTCATTTGTTAACTACTCTGACACTGAACAAATTCTTTCTAATGTCTCTGTGGCTCATTTGGGTACCAAGTTTCCACCTGTGTCCCCTTGTTCGTGTTCCACCAGTGCTGTGGGTGTGTGTGCGCGCGTGCGCGTGTGGGTGTGCGCGCGCTGCCTCCCTGTGCGTTTATCTCTATTTTGTAAGACTAGTATGTTCACGATATAAACTATAATTTTTTCTAAGTTTATTTCATTACAAATCACTTCACAATCTAAATAAAAAATGTAGACATTGAAAGGGTTTCATTATTTTAATTAATAAATATTGAAGTAAATTAAAAAGCGATGTGCAATATTGCAAGTTACAAGATGCAGAGCAACAGTGATCTTAATGTCCGGACACAAGTTGCAACATTATCATATTACGCTGCACTTCCTGGACTCCCAGACAACCCTACGAGGCTCCGGGGGAGTACTTAATGCTAATGCAATTGCTCGTTGCTCTTTTTAACAGTTTTACAGCTAAAACTGCCGTGTAGGATGCCCCCGCCAATCCCGAAGCCGCGTGAAGTTAACAGTAATTGGATACATCTAGATGTTATCTTGCGAGGGAAGGACTGGACGCAATGCACGCGAGTGCTATCGATATGGTCTCGCTATCCACGTCGTTCTAGCGCACTGAGCGAGTATCATTGACCAGGAACACAGGGCGACTGGGAACACAGGGCGAGGGCGAGGGCAAGTGTGGAGGCGGAGTGACAGGGTTAAAATGGAATTTACCCCATTTGCCTCTTGAAACATCCACTTTTGTTCCGCTAAAATATTTCTTACATTGGGTGGCAGGAGGCTGAAGAGCCAGGGGGGGGGGGCCTCTGATGTTCACAGACACATGTGACTGTGACATCTTTACTTTTCAATGAGTCCAGTAAGTTATATTTTACATATTTGGGACGTGAGCATCGAGTATCTTCCATGTATACATGATATCCCTCTCTTCTCCTTTCCACAAGGAAGTAAAAATTACAAATGCAACGTATAACTGTGAAGGAAAACTGTTCAGTGTGTGTGTGTGTGTGTGTGTGTGTGTGTGTGTGTGTGTGTGTGTGTGTGTGTGTGTGTGTGTGTGTGTGTGAGAGAGAGAGAGAACAAAAAAGAAGAAATCGCCCTTAAAAAGTGCTTTATATGCATTTTTTATTTGTATTTCTCGACCCATCCATAACCTTCCTCTCTGTCCCTTTCTCTTCCTCTCCATTTTCATTGCATTCCTCGTCTTAATTTGTCGTAGTACGCCAAGCCTTCCCCTCTTTCATTACACTCCGCCCTTCCTCTTTCTCCTAATTTCGTTCAGAACTTTACCAATCCTCTTCCCCTTGCCACTCTACCTCCTGACAGTCTATGTGTATTTAATTTACACTATAACCTTTTTTTGGGGTGAGGGGGAGGTGGGGGGAGGAAGTTCAGCCTTCATCTAAGTCTGTCCATAATTCAGTCTTTATCTAACATTGTGAATGGTTCAGTCTTCATAAAATAGTGTGTATGACTAATACTTAACTCTACAGTGTGGATACCAGCATCTCCTAACACAGACCTAACACACATCAACCAGTCGATACCAATAGCACTGTGGCTGTGCTTATTATACACATTTCGGTGGGCGTACAGAATGTAACACGCTTCATAGCAGAGTTCACACACCCAGAGGTCACATACACGGTCCACACACCCAGAGGTCACATACACGGTCCACACACCCAGAGATCACATACACGGTCCACACACCCAGAGGTCACATACACGGTCCACACACCCAGAGATCACATACACGGTCCACACACCCAGAGGTCACACACACGGTCCACACACCCAGAGATCACATACACGGTCCACACACCCAGAGATCACATACACGGTCCACACACCCAGAGATCAACAGTCTACCCACCTAGACACTATTGCACTGAACCACTCACGTCAGTTCGAAGCAGGACAGACTCAGACCAGAGGTCTATAATTCGTCGTCCAAACTATTCCTGTAGACAGCTCGGTCTAGTACCCATCATGTCCATACACACCCGAGCAACCTCACTTAATATAGCGCAACTAAATCTTCCAATCATCATCTACTCCAGGAAGACTACTGAGTTGGCTAGGTGCCCCTTTTCCAGGCACACGGATCAAAGGCGCGTGCAGTTAATTGAAAGTGAAGTTATGGAGGTTGGCACCTTTGATAAGCTTCCAGCTCCAACAAAATTTGTCGACGAGATGATCAAGTGTCTTCAGGTTCAAGTGCTGGTGATCAGCACCAGCACACTTGCATTCAAGTGTATTTTAAGGAAGATGCTTTTTAATTGTTGCCTTTACCCGCCTCCTCCCCATCCTTGTCTTATTCTTCTCTATTTTTAATATAAACAAAAATTGTATAAGAGATGGTCCAGACACCGTAGCAGACAGACCAACACAATCAGACACCATAATAGTCTACACACAAGCCCCAACACCGGCTAATTTTCAGCATTAGAATTCACTGATTTTACAGCTAATTTTTTTTTCCTCTACATAATACTCGGTTGCTAATTCCAGCTTCCCCGACAACATTGAGACTGACAAAATTCCCGGAGCTGGATGATTAAAGGAGAACCCACGTGGAAAACGCTAGATTACACTGTGCGTATTTATATACTTTTTGTAATCTGTATTTTACTACATACTGGCCTGCCCGTTTAAACAAGGCTCTTTAGACCCGACACGGCCACACTTAAACCTTCCCCCACTCTCAAAAACATCGTCGACCTTAGGAGAACACTATGTACACAACCTTCCTTTTTTCTTCAACTTTAGGAATGGATCGTCTGATAAAATGCTCAATGTTTACAATTTAGGTATCCTGGTCAGTGCTTCTTGCTGGCTTATATGCTCACTGGGCCATATAAAAAGCTCTAATGCAGCTTTTGTCCATTTACTGGAGTTCACGGGGGAGCGACCGCTATCACACCCATTGGACCTGACGCACGAGGATTACAAATGAGATCTTCATAAGGAAAACTGATAAGAGCATGATGATAATGATCAAAATACAGATCATGAAGTACAAGTACAGTTTACTTGTATAGTATATGCACCATTACTTCCCCCAGCTCTCTCATGCTCTAGCTGTGACCTCTAACTCAACACGCAGACTCCTGAAGGGGAGAGAGAGAGAGGGCTCACTGAACCCCGCGACCCCCTAAAGCAGAGGGCTGCCTTAACACCACAACCCGTTGAGCAAAGAGTTCACCGAGCACCGCGACCACAACCATCATGGAATACACAGCGAATCCTGGTCAAGCGGCCTCATCCTACATGCATGAGTCTACCTCCATGCCAGTTTTGACCATGCATCTGATAGCAAGCTAAGGTCAAACAGGTCGATTTCCATGCATGTTGAGACAGCAGCGTCCCATCAGCTCACCGCTGAGGTCTCGACACACATCACTTGTCCCTTTCCCAAACCTTTTGGCTTTGTTGCATCTTACACAACCCCCCTCACACAGAACATTTATATTTTCGTGTCGATCATCACCTCTATGGCGAAGAGCATTTGTACATTAAAATATGCAAGCATACATACGCTAATGTTGTGTAAAGTGGATCAATTCCTCCCAGCGTATAGCATTTGGTACTGAGCTAAGATGGTCATATGACACTGAGCTAAGATTAAGATGCTCATGTGGCAGTGAGCTAAGATGGTCATGCTGCGAGCTACGCTACCCACCACCAACTACCGTCACAGGCTCACGGCTTCCCTCGCCGACATCTGCCAATGGAACTCGAGACCCGTCTAGATGGTCATGCCACAGTACCTCTTGCAGTTTCCTACCAAGAATATTCTTATCAAGAGTAAAGGAGAAGCGTTAATAGCGAATTTGGTGCTCTAGAGATCCCTACCCCAATACCGCCGGTTACAAAAGCAGCCCCTCAATTTTGGGAGTGAGTATTTGCTGAAGTCTTGGAGTGAGTGATATGATAGCGAGCGTGCTGCGGCTCTAATCGCTTCTGGAGGCGAGAGAGTAAAATACCTTTCATAGTGTTGTTGCTGTTCTTTTGCGGCCTCTCCGGTTTTCGAGGGGGAACTTTACTCTTGGGCGTGCTTGGGGCTAG